>NW_026623575.1:248495-274192 GCF_030028575.1 Malurus melanocephalus
GGGAAGGGAAGGGAAGGGAAGGGAAGGGAAGGGAAGGGAAGGGAAGGGAAGGGAAGGGAAGGGAAGGGGGATGGCTTGCCTCTACTCAGGGCAGTCTGAAGTGGCATGTTTCACTTACCTACCATATTTTCCAATTCAAAAATGAGCTGGAATTCCATAGGGAACATAGCACTCTTGCCTTAGTTTTTTTCACCACCTTATTCCAGACTGGCAAACAGTTCTTTTGGAGGCTCTGCTCACCTGTAGATTGCCAAAGGATTTACCCTAAAACACACATTATATCATGCCCAGATCTCATCCAGGAAAGTACTGAGTAGCAGCAGCACATTCAGAGCAGAAAACAGGAATCTTTTACCGAGCAGGTAAACTTTTACCGCTTTTACCAAGTGGCTGAACCCTTGCACTTCAGCTGAACATGCACGAACGTTTATCAGTGTTTCTAGATGGACAGCCTTGACTTAGCTGGCATATCTGGCACAGCTGCCAAAACCCACTCCTGTTAGCTGTCTTTTGAAATGGTGAACTCCAGATCTATTTTGGTGTGGAGGACAAAATGCTTTCCTCAGTTTAGCAGGTAGGAAGCAACAACAGCAATTTCCCAAACAATATTCAAAGTGGAAACTTAACAGTCAACATGCTTCTGCTTCCTCAGGCTGTATCTCTAGACTTTGAAGTGGTGATTACTTTTGCAAAACCTCATTTTATAGGCTTGCCAACAGATCTCCACATAGATTGCAAATTAACTGCTACTGGGGTCCTCATTAGCACACAGTCATTTCCAGTGCTTCTCTCCAGCTTCCTAGATCATTACTTGAGCTCTGAACTAAATCCAGCATCATAATTAAACTACCTCTTTTAACTTGAGACCCTATAAAATTGCAGTGGAGTTTATTCAGCAATCTGTTTGTGCCTTGTGCTCTAACTGAAGCACAGGTTTGCTTTTTCTGAGACTTTGTTATTTGAATTTTATTTTTACAACCCAAACAAAGCAGTGCAAAGTGTTTGATTTAATTTTTCCTGGACTGAGCTTAGCTTTAGCCCTTCTTTGATTTTCAATATCAAATATGGCAAGGCTATCCCTCCTCATGATTTGCAGACCCAACCTGACAGATATTTACTAGAGGAGGAGGAGGGAAGACAAATATAAAGTGCAAATACCAAATTCAGCACCTTTTTCTAGGCAGGGAGTCTGAATCTAGATCTCCCATTTTCTAGTAAAGGACACTCAAGGTTTTGACTCTTTAATCTCTCTGGAACCAAACCTCAAATTATGTCATTGGGKTGAAAAAGAACAATCAAAAAAGAACAAATATTTTATCAAACCCACATTTTCAGCAGCTGAACTAGAACTTGCCATGCTCCCACAGTGCCCCAAACTGCTCTAACTGCTTTCAAGTTTCGATTAACACAAAAGAAGGTTTGAATACTGCCAAGGCAAGGCACTGCTGAGTSTGGGGTAGCAGTTCCAAAGGTCCCACACAAGCTTGCAAGTGCCTTTGGTTTCACATGGAGCTACTCACTCTCATCAGCCCACAATGGAGCAACATCTACCATTTCCTCTCAAAGTTGTGTAGGCTGCTGCTGTAGAAAATTTTGTTCTGCACTAAATAAAACAACCCCCCAACCCTAAACCAAAGGAAAAGTTGGGCTTTGATTGATATTGAAGTGATGCTCCCAGTCACTGAAAGTCTTTTAGTTTTGAATCTAGCTCATAGCAGTGCACTAGGTGTAAACCAATATGTTGAGTAGTTAAAAGGTAAAAAGAGGAGCAGTTAAAAAAAACAAAAAAAAACAAAAAAAAAAAACCAGTTTGGCTACATGTAGAGAAATGGGTCTGGACATTTCTTCTGTGGCAAACAAATGTTTGGCTTCTGCATCGACTCATTGTTGCCACTTCCCAGAGTAGGTAACAGATGGAAATTGAGCCAGGCATTAAAATGCTACCTAAGTCAGGATTTTRTGCTTTCATGCAGTGTCTCAATTAATCAAAGTTTTGCTATAAAATTTGAGCGGCAATGCTCAAARCCAAGTCAAGTCATAAAATACAAGCTGATTAATTTCCCTCTAATTTGTATGATAATTAAAATTCCAACTTTTAATTCTGTTAATTGTCCTCCCACAAGGAGGTTGATTGGGCTTTGCTAATACACGCTGTGAAAAAGCACTTCCCACAGGTCTGTCTTTGTTTCCTTTAAAATGCAATGCTTTTACATAATTATCCCTTAACTTCCATAGATAAATGTAAGCTTATCTCTGGCCTGTTTTGACACAAATCCCCGTGTAACTTAAGCTGTGTCCATAAATCAAATGCTCAAAGTCATTAGGTGTTTCATCAAAACATTGTGTCACTGTGTGGTTCTCTGTGACTTTTAATGAGCAATTAAATGTGCTAAAGACAGAGGGGGGAAAAATGTAGAGTAAAAAAATACACACCCATTCTCTCCTGGAAGCCAAATCTCTGAACTGGAAAGAGACARAATGTGTGATACTGCAGACATCCTGCTGTCCTCTTACTTTTTTTTTTCCACAATCCCAACAAACTTCATGTAAGAGCAGTCAGAGGAGAACTGAGCAGAGCTGGCACCTGCACACAACCCCAATGCTCACTGGAAAARGAAATTTAACTGGGAAAGCTGCAGTCAACGTACAGCTTGTGCATCTCTCGCTGGTGAGAAAAGAAACTTATCCTTTATCTGATATGCATGAATGGAAAGTCTGAACAGTTCCTTCCTTGGGGTACAACACTTTTTTGGGGTACACAGCCAACACCTGCCCTGCTGTCTGCCATRAATGAATACACCGTGGCCATTGCAAAGAAGTGACCAAAAAGTCCTCTGTGCAGACTTTGGCTCTGGATACATTCAAAAGCTTTTCCTAAACAATGATTGAGATGAGGCTGGTTAGTCCATGGCYATTTGCACTCAGTCTTGCCTGGTTRTCAGGGTCCATGCAGACTCTTGTTGTTTCTCAGAGCAGGAGTGACCATGTGCCTTMTGCCCTTTCATGTGTCTTCAATTTCCTTTTTTTATGCTTCCCTGGCTTATATGTTTTAGTGTATAAATGGGCATCACATCATAAGGACACATCGAAAAACCTCCCCAAGCTGCCTGGATTTTCACTGCCAGGATAGATGATTACACTTCTGTTCACAATAGGGCACTGCCACGTTCCCTCCCATTTAACCCCTTTGTAAAGTTACAATGTTCAAATTCCTAACATCACCAGCGGTGAAGTTGGGCCTCAGGTGACAGATGACAAACATGGAAAAGCCGAGCCTAAGCTTTCATTCCCCTCAGGAGCAGAGGATAGCCCAGAGCTCTCCCCTGTTTTCTAAACCTCAACAGCACCACACCACCATCCCATGTGAGCAAACTAAACATCTTTCAGGCCTGAGCCACTCAGCTGGGACTTTTTCCATCTTCCAGAGCGATTCCTTTCACAATGCAAAAGCCATTAAATCTTATTTTCCATAGAGAATTACACTTTCTGCACACTTATCTACCCTCTATTTAACACACTGTGTGGGTCCCCAATATCAAGCTAATGCCAAAAAGTAAAAGGGGGCAAGGAAACTCTGGCACATATCACCCTCTAACTCAAACCAAGACAAGAATATGCTGAGTGTGTTACACTAATCATATAGCCCAAATCTTGGCAGATAAGACAAGAAAATCAATTGTAATTTCTTCRGCTGTTTTCTCATATATTCTCAACTTGTTAGCAGACATTTCTTTTAAGAGAGCGGTCAATGAATATTTAATGCCAGAACGCACTGCCAATTTTATCTGCCAGMTAATAAAAAAGCTGCTTGGTCATGGGTGTAAGAGAAGAGGTCTATTTTAGCCTCTGTGGCTGGCTGGATGTAATAAGAAGGATGACAATTTTAAATTGGGAGATTAATGGATAATTTGGAATCACTGTCATTCTGACACAGYCAGTGACCTTTTCAAATTGACAGATAGCTCCATTTCACCCCAACCAGCTACAACAAGAGATTGTTTTAAACAATTGGACCTAAATGCCAGGCTTAAAAGAGGCCAGGCATAGGAATGTGGCAGGGCAGCTTATAAGTAAAATAGGCCTCCCACAGATTAATGGAATAGTTAGGAGGGCCATCCATCCAGCAGTTCCAATTCTCAGTTTTTAGCTACTACAGCATTAGCAAGGTAAAAGGCACTGTGTCAGAAAGAAGAATGCTCAGCATTATCTTTTCCAGTAAGAAAACTGAACCTTCTAGGGTATGTCCAAAATTATATTGTGAAAAGATATGAAATAGGTGAAAGAAAACTTCTGTAGACATCTGTACCCATCCAGTGATATTGGGCAGCATTGCTTCAGCGGTAACACACAGAGCCATTAATCACTTGGTAGAAAAATGGGGAAAAAAAAAAAAATGAACGGGAAAAACTCATTTCCTGCTAGAGCCAAGATTTGCTCAAGAGTCCTGAAATAATGGACCTTAAAAGTAAGTTATTGCTAACCACAGAMAAACTATTTTATGCAAAGCTGTGAGAGCTATCTCTTTGTAGTTCTGTCCAGGAATCTTTCACAATCTAATGCACAGTGTTCAAGACCAGTCTCACGACATGACTTTGGAAGGGAAGTCATGTTCATAAACAAGGAAGTGAGTTATCTGTCAACAAACCTGACATGCCATTGTGCAGTTAAATACACAATATGAGAACAAATTGATTCAAAGGGGTACTCTCMTGTTATTTTAGAATTCTATTTTAAAAACTGTTCCTGTACATGAGGCATTGTTTTTACTTGCAGATATTTGCTAGATGTAGATTAGAATTTCTTTTCAGGGACAGATCAGTTGTCACACTCTGCCATTTACTTGTTTTTTCAGGAAGATGAATGGGGTAACACTTCAGGCCAGCAGCCCACCTTCCCAGTGATCACTGCTGGGAGATCTACAWTCCCAAATGTCTCCAGGCTCTAACCCTTATTGTCACTAACAGTTTCTGAGCAGTTATTTTAAAACACTGACAACTACTGGGCCATTTTCTAAATGCAGAATRTGTCACCAAGCACTGCTCATGGGGGGAACTGAAAGCCTGCATTGGAAACAAGATGGGGACGTTGCAAAGAAATATGCTCAGTTTCCAGGAGATGGAAAAGCACGTGTGAGCCATACTAATGAGAGGTTAACTCCCCAGTAACTCCAAAGTCAGCTGTGGTCATCAGCTATTACAGCTGTTTTCAGCTCCTGTCCTCAAATCAGGACCCAAGTCCCAAATGCAGTAGAAGACACAACTCAGAATTCCATACAGAAGACTCTGTGTACCCCAATAATACTCCTTCAGCTCAGCAGCATGGCTAAGCTGAGCTCTTGAAGGTAGCAGCATATTTTAGATTCTCTGGGAGTTAAGCAAGACACAGTTCTTGAGAAATTCTGCTTGCTACTGCTGGCCACTGAGAGTGACAGACATTTTAATACTCCCTAAGTGTTAAAATACAACAATATTCYRTTKGGAAGGGACCAGCAATGATCACATCTTGYCCAACTGCCTGATCACTTCAGGGCTGACCAAAAGCTGMAACTTRTTATTAAAGGMACTGTGCAAATGCCTGCTAAACACCTGGCTCAAGTGTAATGTTTAYTACAGTTAGTCAAATAGAACAAGTGATGCACAAGAAATTCTGCAATYAAACATGCTAAATCCACTTCCATTATCCATTATTTGTGAGTGCACTGAGAAATACCAGCTAACAGAGTGGAATTCTTGTAATTTTTCTGAATTATCACAGTATTTTCAAATTTCAGCATGATTTCTGGAAGTAGGAAATGCTTCGCAGACTAATAGGGCAATATGGGGAAAATTCATCACCRCATGATGATAAATAAGTAACACATTCAATAAGCACTAATTCTTGTAGGTAAGCTAGGGATGAGTAAGTCAGTGATTGCTGTGGACATCAGAAATCAAAATACTCCAAATGTTTGATGAAGTGACAAGCTCTGCAGCACACAGAGGAGTGATCAGAATGTTGCACTGCACTTGAATTATGCCAGGTCTCAGAACAGGACAAATATCCCACAGAGGAACTACCCCAGAAAGCATTCTGAGGCAAGGAATTTGGCATTGCTACTGTCAGAACTAAAGAGAAACCACTGCYCTCTGTGCCAGCCCATCCTCCCTGCACACCTGAACACAGAACTGACACCATAAAGGGCTGAAGCAGAGTGCCCAAGTTGATCCTTTCAATACATGTCTTTAAATGACACATTTTAGCAAATGCCAGACAGATAATTCTGAAATTGGAAACAGTTGAAACTTATGATTTTCTTTTTACCCTGCAACTAAAAGCAGGAAATTATCTTCAAATTTATACTGCAAAAGCGAAGAGGTGCATTTGTGACACTCCAATGCTGTGCCACTAAAAGCATTTATTCAAAGTCATACAACTAGAAAATAGGCCACTATAGCCAAATTGCTTCTTTTAGAAATAGAATGGTGTGAAGACAGTTGGCTGCTAGTAGGTTACAGAATTACTACTTTTATATTAGCAAGACTGGAAATCCTGCACTTTGCCATTTCTGTGACRCATTAGAGCATTTGTGCAATTTAAACTGAACAAATCTGGCACCCCATTTACATCAAAACTTTGCGTGAGAGGTCTATAGCATAAAATAACTGCAGTTTGTGATGATCCTTTCATTTGACGGCCTCTGAAAATAATCCTATCTCAAGTAGGCTGGATTACTTTGGAAGTTTCATTTTCTCATGTTATCGAAACACCAAAACAGATTTTGAAGAGGAAAAACTGGAATGAATCCTCCAGGCCAAATAGATTCCACTTTATTTACAGAAGAAGAAGGAAAAAGGAAAAMACAAACAAAAAACCCTCAAACYTGCACAAACAGAAGAAATCCAAGTTAAAGAAGAAAACCACCCCACAGCAGAGAATACTGGTAACATTGACTGGGATCTATCAGGCTCCATCACTGCCCAATGCACCAATTGTGTAACCTAGAGCACACAAACCCAAATCCCTCCTTCCAGGGTTAAAGCCCTGAGTTTTTAAAGGTTACAGAATTGTTATTAAGGAATTATTTGATCTTGCTTTGGTAAGATCRTATCACAAATTCAACATTTGTTCCTTATGATTTATTTCATCCTACTTTGCGTGAAACCTCACAGACCACATGGGTTGAGGGCTGAAAGAAAGTCATGCCTTTTAGATCAGGATCATTTCTTCCACTTCCCCATTGCCACAGTTTAATGACCAAGAACAATTATACATTCTGCAAAACCACTGCCTAGGATTTGAAACAGGGCATCCAGAATTTGAGGAAACTTGAATATTTTGGCTCTTGTGAAAGAGAGGAGACAGGATAGAGGAAAAACAACACATAATAAAATGAGTCCTGACAAATTTAATGACTCCTATGAAAACAGCACTACATAAACTCGCCTAACAGTGGGTTAATTCTGTACTACATCTCCTCAAATGMCACACTCAAATCTGACTGATGTGATAAATTTACTTCTAGGAGCTGCGTTAGTGTGCAGCATCTCCTCTGTGGAAATCCACAGCTAAAAGATATCCTCTTTTTCTTTCCAGTACTTGATAAAAATAAAATTACAAGTAAAATGTATCACACTGCTAACAAACAGGTGATTCCATACCCTTGACACACCTTTGCCACATGAATACAATTCCTCAGACAGGAAAAACTTGTCTAATACCATATTAAAATAACAGACTTAGATGTAAAATTAATTTTACTGAAAAAAGCACCAAGGAAATTCTACATATGTATTAAATTGCAGCAGCATTTTGAAAAATATAAAACAACAAAAGAAAAAATTATTTTGGGGTATTTGGYAGTTTTTGAAAGCAGAGAACAGTGAGATTAGTTTCAGATCTCTGTTTTCATAGAACATCACTAGCATTTTAACTGACCCAATCAGTTACCATTCCAAAGGAAGGCAATCCAGGATTTACATGTTTTTAATGAGAGTTTGGTACTGTGGCATAGCAAAGCAGCTTCATGGGTAGAAGAGCAACTTGCTAAGTCTTAAGAGCATAATATAATGTTTAGTAGAGAATTTTAAAAAATTTACTATTTTACTTGCAAAAAAGAACCCCTAAAATATTAAAGGTGTTTCAAAGCATTTTTCCCTTTGATATTTAATGGATATTTTTATTGCCATGTTGAATAGAAATTCTCTAGACACATCCAACTGCATGTTCAGCTATATGTTATTCAAAGACAAAATTYCTCAACTAGAAATCACAAAAAGGAAAAGGTTTTCAGTACTTCTGTGTGGTATTTTAGCATAATATTTGGACACTAGCCTTTTTTCTACATGACAAAATCACTGTCTATTTAAGGATTAAATATAAGCACCAAATTAATGACAAGGGCTTAATGCTTCAGACATTGTAATATTTGCTCTAAACTCTGACCCCCAGATGCAGCAAGCAAGGACAAAGTTCTGGAAAGGAATTGAAAAATYTCACTCTCCCTTTGAAAGGTGAATTAGGCAGTAATAAAGTGCCATAAAACTTTCAYGAGGTTCACTGGCCAATTTCCAGAGGGAAGCTAAGGTAATATCCTTAGTAGAACAGTGTAGTAAAATGGAGAAGTACAAGGAAAAGGAGTTTTTTTACAATGCTMCTCCCTCATCTCTAATCTTAAATATTAGCAAGGCTAACGCACCTTTTTCTTGCTGAAAACTCAGGTCTGACACTCAGCCCATCACCAAGGATTTATGTTCACAAGTGGCTCAGTGACAGTATTTTTCTTCTTGTACAGAAACTTCTCCTGCACCTCCTGAATAAAGCCAGAGCACAGCAGTTCAAACCCAGGGGATTCCTCTAATCCCAGTGCACTGCCCTTGTGCTTGCAGCACTTCTCTAAAGTCCTTTCTTCCTGAGAGAGGAGGAACAAGGTTGCTTTATTGGGAAAGCAAGAATGGGAATCCAGCAGAGCACTGGTAAATTCAACCTTCCCATATCATTACAGGCTTCATGTAACAACTCTACTTTACCATCAAACACTTCCAGAGATGACAAGCAATCAGAATTTAACAAGAATTGTTTGTTAAGAACAAGCAACACCTTCCTGTCTCTCTCTAAATGAGCTATGATTCCATGTGGAATCCAGAAAAACAGGCAAATCCCTCAACATTTTCAGCTGCAATCCTCAAGCTCTTGGCCAACAGCTCCAGGGTTACCTTAGCCTGGCTAAGCCGCTTTGTGTTCCAGTGGCTTGAGGAGCAACCTGAATCCAGCCAGAAGCACATTTGATCTTAATTCCAGCTGGCATTCTGYGAGACTTTGAGAAGTCATTTGACCTCTTCATGCCTCACAACACGGCTTGAAAGATCTGTGGGAAGCCACTGTTTCCACATAAATCAGACACTTCACAAACAGTTTTTCCAGGGTAGGTATGTGTGCCCATTAGGACTCATTCAATTCCCTAGGAGATTATACTGCTGGGAATGGGCTGTGGACTCTCTAAAACCAAGGTGCAGGATTTCATATTCTATGACAGTCATTAAAAARAAATCCCTCTGACTGGACAGATTTATTAGTTCCAATTAAATGAGTTATGATCACATCAATTTTGTGYAGTATCTATAACATATGCAAAGTAAGTTCAGAGTTTTCAATCAAAGCTGTGTCTGTGCCACCAAACAACACAATTTCTGTTGAAGTGTTGAAGTGAACAGGTTATACTCTCAAAATCCATCTTACTTTGCCCACGTCATATTTTGTTCATGAGACAGGCATTTTGGTAGTCCCAGAGGACTTTAGTCTCTCTTTGTTCTCCAGTGGAACTCCTCCTAAGGCAATTCCACAAATGTTCATTTTCTTGACCATTAGGGAGAATGCATCTAGCAAAAAGGGACAGAAAGATGTAAAAACTGTATTAAGGGAACAAATTACGAGCATTATAAGTTTTATTGCATATAAAAGTTCTTAAGCTACATGGAAAATGAATTGACAGAGAAATAAGGCAGTCTACTAGAAATCAAAGATGAAGTTAGTAAAGGCCAAATCAAATTGGGCTCAATTGCTGTGTGCCCTTTTGCAATGGATAATAATAGTCTTGGTGGTAWGTGGGAAGCCACATTTAACATTTTTGCTAAAAGGATTCCCACAATTCATAGAAACAAAGGAGACAGGCAGTTTTATGATCTTTATTGGAATAGAGTTAGCAGCAGAAAACTTCAGGATGGATATATACCCCATTTAGCACCAAATCTGACCCATGGAACCCCATGGAACATGCACCAAATCTGACCTCTAAAAATGTAACTGAGGCTCAGTTCAGAAACTTGAATATATGAAAGAAAGAAAACCATAAAACAAATAAACCAACCATCAAAAAACAAGACATCAAACAGTCATCAATCCGAAGATCCCAACAGTTGAGCACCTGAATGGCTTTATGGTTTGGCCTTTATATTCATGACTACCTRTAGCAAACTGCTGATCTCCTTCACTGCCTGTGCCAGAGGCACCTGACTGTGCTGCAGTGTGAGATCATTATGAAATCTGACTTTATTAATCCAAAGCTACTGCTTGGCAAACCAGGCAGCTCTTCACAGCACAGATTACTCTGCTTTAGCTATACTATCTGTAAAATCAAGATGGTTATGCTTAATCAAATATATAAATACATTTAAAGTAGGTAGTCACCTTGCAATCTAACCTAGATAGACTTAAGAAAATCAAACAATTAATAAATTCCATTACAAAACCCTAACAATATACTGAACAAAAGAGAATGTATCAACTTCCAATAAAATATACTTCCACGTTTTTGCTGTCAGATCTACTTGCAGCAGATATTATCATGTTCATTAGAAAAGAAGCAAACCAGAGTCACAGTCATCCCAGTTATTTTAAAAATATTTTTTATTTTTACCACAGGACTCCCAGCTTATTGGAGGAAGACAGGAATTATACTATCTCTGACAAGCTACTCACTATTTCCTCCCTGCCTTAGCTCTAATCATCAGCTGAAGAATTTGGGCTAAATTTATTATAGCTCTGCCCACTAGAGAATTCTCTCCTGTGACTCATGAGAGATGCCTGCACTCATTCCCCTCTTCTTGCAAATATAAGGCCAAAAATAGACCAAAATACACTGAGACTTTTGCCCCAGGAGCCTCATGCCACACTRATGAAATCAATGGGTAATTCACCACTAACTTCAAACAAATGTAAGATCAGGCACAAAATTATCTTCTAAGATTTCAGACTTATTTAGAACCTTGCAAAAGTTCTGAAATTGCTTTAAAATCTTTAATAAATTAAACTCTATATAATTCTTGTGAACTTAGGCATATCCCATCTGAGCAATAAGGAAGCTGAAGGATTTTTAAAGTSGTTTTCAAAAGTAGCTACTATATCTGAACCTGATTGTTCACAAGACCATTGAACACATGAATCTCACTTTTAGCAGTATTACAGACAACTGGGACAAAGCAATTTCCAAAAGATCAGGCCCAAATTTTCTAAACTGTGGCCTCTGTAACTTCATGCCAACCAGAAGAAAAATCAAGTCACACTTGGAAATGCAATTGTTTTCAACTTCACCAGATCATGTCCAAAAATATTTATGGCAGATGCCAGTCAGGGCAGTTACTATACTCTCTGTACAATTCATTTTTCCTTCTGCTACAATGGAATTCTTTCTTGTTACTTTCCATTATAGTACAGCCAGGACTACTTGGTTTTATGGGGTTTCTCCTCCCCTAAAGTACAGTTCTCTGTTCTTGAACCAGCCTTCATGACACTGTAATCATTCGGGGTCTTTCTGTACATTCTCATGCTARCAAGATTCAGTTCATTGTCTCATGAAATAGCATTTGACAGCCACTTCCATGAACCCCAACAAGAACATTCAACAGCAGATATTGTCTGKGATGTCCTGTCTCACATCCTACCTCTCACTAACTTTTCCCCACYACAATCTAGTGGAATAGTCATGGAAAATTACAGGCTCAAGATGCTTGGTAAAGTAGACCATGATCCAATTCCATCAATCAAGGTGAAACCTTTCCATCTAATCTCTACAGCATTTGTTTCCCTCAATCACTTGGATTAGATGAGAATTAAGGTAGAAATCATCGCTGCAGTGCATGAAATGATTCACCACCAAACTGAGGCAATTGCCACAGAGAGATTTGCTAASAAGGTCCAGATTTTGAGGGCAGTTGTTAAAGACTGGGATATATGTTACAGGGTTGATACAAAAAAAAACCTTTTGCAGATATTTGTTGAGTAGCTGCTTGCTCCAAATTTACTTTTTCTTTGCTCATTTTTCACAGCAGAGTTAAGAGACCAGCAGGTTACTAATGCCATGATTCCAATATCAAATTTGGTGCTCAAATTTTTATTCAACACCTTGCAGTGCTTCGAACACTTAGGTCAAACTCTTCCAGAGCACCTTCAGGAATAAAGCTCTATCTGTTGGGTTCTAAAAATACAAGGCATCTGGCTGTAAAAAGAACAAGGAGRGCCCCAAAAGGCTTAGAACCATCAGGGGCTGACACACTGGACCCAGAGCAAGGTCATACCTGCACATCTGTGCAGGTCAGAGCTGCAGTTCAGGRGGGCCTTGACAAACAGGAGAAATGGGCTGGTGAGCATCACACAATTCAGCAGAGCCAAATGCAAAATGCTGAACTGCAAATATAACCCCGTGTACTGCCACAGGTTAGGGATGGGCCACTGAGGAAACAGCAGCGCAGAAAAGRTCCTGGGAGACTCTTAATCCTGTTATCAACACTTATATACATACAAATTCCAAAATACTTCCTCCATAAAACTTCATATTCTTTCTCTCTTTAATGAAGCAGCATCATGGTTAGCAGATGGTGAGTGGGAGGCCAGGTAATTGTATGAAGCAAAGGTTTCAGAATTAAACAAGACTTTGTTGGTGATAAATAAGTATCGCCTAATGTCAGCAAAATCCCATGGAAATTTTTCTATTTAATGTAGAACTAATGGGAGAGTCTAGCTTTTTACTTACCTTTAGGAATTTCTGATATACAGCTCTTAGACAATGTTCCCAACAAGACAAGAAATACCCTGTCCCAGGAAAGAGAAGCAGGCTGTCCTTTTACTGAAGCCACGTGCCCTGTTTGCACTGCTGACCCACTCGGGCAGCCTTTCTTTGCCATCTCTCAGTTAAAACAATACCACAACAGGAGGTGTAACCTCGACTAACCAAAGCTCTTCCATCTTTCAAACACAAGAGCCCAAGGCACTAGTAGACTGTGTGAGGGGTGAGCAGCTCAAGGTGCTCATCGGCAGCCTGCTCCCAGCCCTGGGATCTCACTCCCTTCGACTAATTCAACTCTTCTTTTTTTTTCTTTTTTTTTTTTTTTTTTTTTTCCTACCACTTCAGGAAGAACTACCCTGATCATCACACAAGCCATGATTTCAAATAAGGAATAATGAACTACTGTTGGAACCAACAGGAGATCTATGTGCATGTGCACATTTGGCATCTTACACCTGTTTTACAGAGGGAAAATAGAAGGCTGGTATTCCAGCCCGTGCAGAGGAGTGCATACTCTAGCGGCCAGAGCCTTAACAACATGACCTGATAATCCAGAATAAAAACCATCACCATTTTTGGATAAATGGACAAAACCTTAATGTCACAATCTTAATTAAAACGTRCATCATATTAACATCTGATATGATTAAACAGAGCTAGAGTGCAGACAGTTAACTTATTTCAGCTCAAGAAATAATCAGGTCCACTACAGTTATAAGACACAGACATCATCTACTAGAAATAAACCTGCATAATTTAGCAGCTATATATTTTGAAAGCATCCCTTCCTACACCATTTTATRTAATGACAGATTCCAGTCACAATTCTGACCACATACACTACAATGGAAATATATGAAGAACAGAAGAATAAATTTTAAAATAAATAAACCCAGAGTAAAGCAGWTTAKTAGGTCTGTTAAACTGAATGTCTGSGTTCATCAGARCAAMAAGTATGATCAGCTYTCACTCCAAGAAATGTCCACAGTGCCCCAGTGCAAAAAGTCTTAAYTGGGGCAGTTAAGACTCACTAAAAATAACAGTCAACTGCACATTAATTCAGGAGGTGAGAACACAAGACTTAGGTTAAAGTATTTTTGCTGCAGGGTAGGTAAAAGGATGTGCTCATTCCATAGGCRGGAACATTGCTTTCCTGTTCTGTAGAGCCTTTTATCCTTTTATTGATAGGGAGCACAAGAAATACTGAAAGACCTGGCCTTTTTGCCTTCTGTGCAGAGCTAATCCCAGACCTCTGCTTTGGATCAACTTGTCTGAGCTTACACAAGACAGCCCACAGGACTTGTCCAAATTGCTTTTTGTTTAAACTTAAACAAATAGCTAGATTCTGCACTTTGRAGCTGCCAGCAATTAATTTCACGCCAACAATTTTAAGACCTATTAATTTGCTATGACTTCTTTTGCAATTGTTTGTAACAAGAATCCTCAGACTAAATGCAATTCATGTTAACGTGAATTAGTTGAAAGTAGCACTGCTGATGAAGCTTCAAGGTACTTACCAGAGGAGAAGCAAACTTCTATTTTTGTAAAAATAATTTTGTTCAAATGACCTCTGCCAGCTTCTGTAACATTTCAGGCCATTTGCCAGCAGGGAGTACAGATTTGGGGAAAATAGTGGTCCTGTGGCTGGGGAAGTCTGACCCTGGGTAAACCAGTAAGACCTGAAGAAAAATAAAACCACTTTACAATAAAGTGCATTGGATAGCAGGGCCGCTCTTCATCTATTTTTGCGAGCTATTTACTCTATGTGTTTGCACCCATAAAAAAACTATAAACTGTCTGCAAAACTCCAGCAAGGACTGATGGGTGTGGAAAAGATGAGCTGTGTTTAGTGATGCAGAGTGTTTCTGTGCAGCTCAATAGGAAGTTGGCACTGTTGGCCTGTACGTGGCAGCTCTGGCTGCAGTTCCAGGACTGGAGACAGATTATCCTCCCTGAACAACTCAACACATCACTCAGTAAACTGGACACTCTTCTCTTTTTTTTTTCTCTTGACATTTCATGTCTTTATTTAGAAGCCTGTGACATGGGGATCCTAAGCTTCTGTGACCTACCACAGCACGAACACACACACCTTCCATTCTTTCCAAGGTTACCTTCATTAGTTTTCAGTTTTTTACAGCAGACAAAGTACAAGAAGTAATCACCACCTGCCTGCCAGGCTGTACCAACCAGTTCTGCTAAGTGCCCTTACCAGAGTGCTGAAGCACCGTGTTGCACTTGTATGCTTAACTTTCTATTTTCAGTGTCAAATCCAGATATGAATTTCAGGTCTACTGAATAATGGCATCTGTGGGATATATCCTTGAAATAGCTCTCACATTGATTTCTCAGCAGAGCAAATATCTTTCAGTTCAAGAAAGTCCCAGCAGAGAGGAAGGCGGCTCCCCTCTTCTCCCAGCACCACACTCGGGGAATAACAGATAAAAATTCATTACTGCAAGTTTCCTCGGATTCTTTCACTCCAGAGACAAAGCTGGAACCATGCACTGAAATCAGTCTTGTCCTTCCAGTCTTCCTGTAAAGATTTACTGGATTATTTTTGCATTCTGTCCCACTCCTGTTGATATCCCCAAATTCAGCAGAATAGTGCATGTGACATATCAAACTGTCTTTTTCCAGTTTAAGATTGCATGTCCTTAAAGTCTTGTATTTTTTACAGCTGGACATCCATCATGTTCCAGTTGTACCAAATGAAATTCTACATAAACATAGAGAAGATTGATTAAGATCCAGCAWACAAAGTCCAAAAGAACAAATAATTTATCTCTGTATTTGGATGGAAACAAATTCTAGGGACTTAGATTGTCCTTCTTGGTTGAGCTCAGGTGTCTCATATTTCAGTGTTTCCCTTAACAAATGCATGTATTTCAACACACTTAACTGCACGTCAGGGTAATAACCCCATCTCAAGCTTTTTTGAATAGGAAATTTAAGTGTTCTTCATGTCAGAAGAATGCTTTTGCCTCYCTAATTTCCTATTTGGCAAGGGTCATGCCCAACACACCAGCTTCCCATTAGTTTTGAAGCCTCAAGATATCTTGAGGCTTCTCACTGCTTCAAATAGTAGGTTCAGAGAATCACATGGACAAAAAGCTCAAAAAAAATTAATATTACAGAGCTGACTATTGATCAAAGTCTGACTAAGAGCACTATGGTACAATATAAAATAACCCAAGTAACCTGATATAATTCCAAACTTTTTACCTGTACTCATGCAGGGTGAAATAGCAAAGCTTTCTACGTTCCTCTGAACTCAGTTACCTACATTGGATCTTTGGTTTCACATTTTTGCACATGCAGCTGGCAAAAACCTCTCTCACATTTGCAAACTGAAAGCTAAGCCCAAAGCACTTCTGCTCGCCTTCTGCCATATGTTTCACTTTCACAAGCTTGGTCTTCTATTTGCAGTCTGAGTGTGGGGTTTGCTATTCTTAGCATTTCTGCCTGATGAAAAGCTTGTTTTCTGGCGACTTGTAGCACAGAGATCACAAAAGCTCCAAGACTCAGATTCCAAGCTCTGCAGCGTGCTCTTCTCTTCTAATGKTTTTTAGCTTTTACTGCTCCAAAGCCAGCTTGGGCTGTAGGAGCATGTGCTGTACTGATCCACAGCTTCCCATGTGCACTGAAATGGGCTTTCTTCTCCTTGGCAACAGTAAATAATCTAATAAAAAAGACACTGCATCTTATAAACAGATTGTTATTCCTTTGCTGAGCTCCCCAAAGGCCAGCAAACTTTGACCCAGCAGGCTGACATCTCCAGGCATATCAGATTTAAAAAGAAAATACCCAACACCTCTATCAGAATATCTATCACTTGCTTACACAACCACATGCCACCTCAGCTGTTTCAGAGCACTTTGAACCTAAAGTCCATCCAAATGAGAATGTAAGTGTTCTGAGGTGGCCGGTGGCAGAGTGACAAGGGGCAGCTTTAAATAAGGTCACACTGTGGTTGCCAACAGGAAAACAGAATGTATTTATAAATTTTAAAGCAGCCRCAAGAGCTTTAATTGATCCCATGCAGGAATCAATTGCACACTGTCTCTCTCAGTGCAAAGGAAAGGGGGGGCATCAAACGAAGGTGCATGCTACAAGTTAAAAAAAACAAATAGAGGGGACATTCAGACAAAATGCAATTGATCTTAAATAAAAATTACATTAGTCCATCCTGTCTCAACCATCCCTTTCTAGGGTCTCAACTATTCGTACTAATGCAAGACCATTTAGTGCATTAAGATCAGAAGACCAAAAGATCTCAGTTCCAGATGAATCTGATTAATCCACATAGAAACATCTTTGGGAAGCAGCCTTTTGTTCATGAGGATGATTCTCCTTGGCCAGTGCAGGACCGTTCTCCAAAGTATTAAGGCTTTCCCTATCTCCTTTTCAATACTCCCTTCTTTCATAAAACAAAATATGCATAAACTGCAATAATAGACTGTAACTCATGACCCAGTGATATTAGTTACTTTTTCAATTTCCAAGTGTTTCTAAAGCAGTGATTTCCCAGCTTCCTCATCCCATTTGCTTTAATTAGTTAGACATGGAATTTAGGAACAGAGCTCAGAATCTCTCCCTTTTTCTGWGCCTCAGAGAGGTCTGATAACTTTCTGTTATATGGCACTGTGCCCCTTTGAAACAAAACTGCTCAGAACTGCCAAGTTCCCTTTTCACACAGCAAATTCAGCTCCAAAATTCTGTCCTACATCATATCCAGCTCTACCATTACTGATTAGAGGTTTCTCTCCTCTCCTCCCTCCTATTATTGAAAGCATGCTTCAGATTAATTTCTCTACACAGGTATTAGCTGTAGAATCAAAAACAAATGCAACATTTCATCCCAAATTTCTAAGCACTGGAGATATTTCTAAACAATGTGTTGGGAAAGTACATTTGGATTAAGAAAGAGGCTGCTTGCATTTCACTTCAGATTACCATTTGCCACTTTGGATTCATTTTACAGTCCACTTCATCAACATGCTCTGCAGTTGCCAAACACACCCATGCAATTGTTACTCTATAGAATGAAAATCCAGCTGTACACAAGGAACCAGGTGTCAAGACATATTTAGAAGGATAGCAACTATTGGAATTGATGGAGTYGCACACTTAAATACTGCAATGGAGCTGGGGTCAAATTTTAGACACGAATTAAGACAATGCAGAAGCTAAAACCACTCAAGAGGAAAGTTTTTYATGGTCTTGGCTCCACTGCCAGTGTTGTGACCCTTTGGATGTTGTCAATGCTTGAGAATGTCAGATAAGACTCATTACAGAGCAACCTGCATGAAATTCAGTGACCTCTGACACCAAGTGGATCAGACTAGACAATCTGATTRTGCCTTCTGTGAACCTCCTTAGAGAGATGGATTAGATCCCCCAATGAAAAAGGCTTGGTAGGGCCCCCCACTGCTCTTAGAGCAGAGGTCTTGCCATCAGCATTTCCAGACAGAAATCAAAGTCAACCTCTCAGTCACCTCCCTTAAATTTGGCAATATTATTTTTTTCTCAAACACTAAGAACCAGAAAGCACCTTGGAACTTTTGTTCTTTATGATTCTGCTGGAAGCRTGGAGTGGAGAAGCTGGGAATTTGTCACTTGGAATTTAGACATGAATCAGCAAAGGTGGGATACTCCACTTGGCAGAGTGCTCTTGAATTAGAGGGAAACTGCAAAAGGAGCAATTCTCATAGTTCAGGCTGTTGAGGTTTGTGCCCTAATTCTGCACAGCCAGGAACAAGATACACATACAGTGCTTCTCAATGCATAAATGGTGGTAGTGATTCTTGGCTATCCCATCAACAAGTTTTATCCAYCAAAAACACAAGTTTCTCCATGCAGACCTATTTTTATTGTAAGAAATATAAAAGAGTTACTTAGCAAAGAAAAATGGTGGATTGACATTTGCTATATTTAGCAAATGACTACACAGAAACAATTTCAGGTACATGCAAAGCAAAAGGATAGGTCAGTACATGAAAATGCCCAAAGAACAAAGAAATATGGAAGATCCACAGAGCAGACGCTGTGAATTGTGACAGCTACTTTGTTTTAAAATACTTACAAAACAATTGACTGCATTTTCTAGCATTCTCTAAAAATTAAAGTTCAGCAAAACAAAACCTGTATTTCTACAAGCCAGAACAGTAGTCCTGTTCTCCAAAGATTTACTCTTTTTTTAGAAAAAGCACAAAAAGGAAGCTGGTGAAGTCAGGCTACTTGACAACTACCAATCCATTTCTGCACACACTGGTCACCTGCCAAGGATAGAAAACTTCCCACTGGGCCTCAGCAGGAGCAATCACCACTCCAGGCAGAGGAGAGAGGCTTCTGCTCCATGAAGATAAAACTTGCAGTGCTCACAAGGAGGCCCAMGATCAAGGGTGACTACATAGAAGAAATTCTTACTACAGCCCTTTTTGCACACATTGTAACTGACTGGGGAGCCACCCAACAAACTACTCCTGCAAACAGCCTGGCTGCATTCCACCACTTTTAATGGAGCAGCTCAGAGCTCAGAGCTCACTTTGTAKGGATACGACTTCAGTGAAGGCAATCAAGAATAGTTTTACAGACARCTGACACCAGGGCCCCTCAGATCCCATTTTAGCCTGCTTACAAGGATTAGTGATCAAACAATCTATTTCTTTGGCTTGGGCATTTCTGAGATCGGGTATCCAGTTAACAGTGCAAACACAAACATAATGAGGCACCACATCGCATGATAGGGTGGGTAAAGTGCTGCATTTCTGCCCTGGGACCAATCTAAATGTGCATGAATAGACATTTGCTTTGGGGAGCAAAAGAGAAAAGGGAAAGTTGTTCTAACCAGCTAAATAAGCCTGGCTGGCTGTGGCCGGGCTGGTACCCTTTGCCAAGTGCTACCAGGTGCCAGCCACATTGCTGCTCTGAGGGAGTCACCACAAGCCAGATATTCTCAAGAAGAAACTGTGCTGTGATCAACAGCAGAATTGATCCATACAAGTCCATCTGTGCCCCCTAGCTCTTGCTGAGGAAGCTCAGACTGCACATCTTAGCCCTAGGAATACCAGCCCCAGAGATCACATAGGAGAACAACCAAATTGCTCTGATTTACTGCTGCTTGAAGTCTCCATCTCCCTGCCYTCTTGAGATTGTTGTGCTAAGAGATGCTTCTACCCATCCCTGGCTCCTGAGCAGCACAGGAGTACTCAGTGTTTACAGAAAGAGAGAGTGCTTGTGTGTRTGTTTCAGCTGTGGTGCAAGCTGAGTGAACAAGAAGTTGGCAACCAGGCCCAATGGTCCACATCCAAAACAAAGTTCAATTTCTAGCTCAGAGTCTTTGCCCTTTAAAGTATTTTCTGCACCGTGTGCCAAGAAAATGAGTGAGCAAACAGAGAAAGGAAAGTAGAGGAGGCACTGATTACAAAAGTGTATTTCTGATGTTCTTAATGTGCTTGGTGACATCGTCCATCACAGCCAGATGTTAGAGATTTAAGTTGAACAAATTAAAAACTTGCTTTTTGCCCTAGGCGTATTTTGCTTTGTAGCGCATCTCATTAGTGTGGTTTCCTTTAATGGCTCATTTAGTTTTTGGACTGAAAATAAGAAACTAAGCAAAAGCTAATTTAAGCAAACATTTTCTGTACAGCCACTTGCTGGCACCTCAGAACTTAGGGGGTTTGAGAAGGATAGGGAAAAAAGGGCTTTCTGTTTATCTACCTCACCACMAGTTTTTTGATGCAAAGATATTTATGTTCTAAATACAGCAAAGAGAATATTTGTTTTCTTAAAAAACACTTCCATGAGAATCTAGAGGTCTGAAGTTGATATATCTACCCTCTGTGGCCAATTTTAATTGGCAATATCCCTTTAAAAACAAAGGGCCCTAGCTGCAAAGAGGTGCTTTGAATGAGAAAACAAATTTGGTTTTGAGGAGTTCAGATGCCTGGAACCTGACATCTTCAAAGCAGGGAGAGCTTTCCTCAAGGGAATAAGCTTCTGAAGAAACTGAAGTAAAGGCCAACAGCATTTGGAGAGGGAATCTGAAGAACTGAACAGAAAGCTTCCAAGGTCTGTCCACATGAGAGAATCRAGTCTAAGTTCAGAATAAGAGCATTATATAAAGAAAAGTAATTTTTTCTCTGTGAAGYTAATCACACTTTAAAATGCAGATGCAGAAAACGCTAAGGGTTTGTGTTAAGCAATGAACCAGACAAAGCCCTCACCCTTCTGGCCTCATTAAATATCACTCAGACATTCCCAATTATATTCTAAATACTTCMCTGTTTCACATTAATGACCCATGTTCTGACAGGGTTTAATCCTGCTGGACTTCTCTCCATGTTGTCATTGCACAAACATTGATCTCCTCAACAGCACGATACAAGCAGAACCTTTAGAGGTAAGCAMCAAACAATGAACCCCTTAAATACAAAAGTCATACGTTGTTCCAAGTCTCTTAGACAATCCMGTAAATTCCATGATGCCACAGAAATGCAATTCAGGTCTGACACTCCTAAGGATCAATAAAAACAAAATGGCAAATTGCACAAAGAGCTGTTGTTTTCCAGTCCACAACTTCCTTAAGTAAGTAAARTCATTGAAACTCCTCCCTATAAAAAGTCACAGGGCAAGCAATGTTTTCACGTGCAAGTAATGCAAAGTTCTGGGGATCTCTCACAGAGGATACTGCTCATTTAGGTGTGCATTACAACATTTTCAATCTGCATTACTTTATCCAAATCAGGAAGGTACTTGTAAATGATCCCAGGGATCAGCTCCCTTCCTCTGTCTCCCAAACATATCTTGATAAAAAGCAATTACCCATTTAATGAGAAATCCCCGTCAGTGATGCATTCCTACAGCTGAAATCGCCCTTGCACAATCTCCCACCTCTTCAAAAAAGGCTGGAACATTTGTCAGATTCTAAGTCAAATAGAAGAGCAGGAAAGAGGAAGTCAGAAGACTTTCCYTGTTGACTCCCTATAGTGCAAGAGTATGGCAGGTACAGGAGGACACTTACTGTCAGTGAACAAAATAAGTTTAGCTTGATTTTTAGCCAAAGTTTCTCTGCTGTGCTCAAAGGAAAACAAGACTAGCAGGGGTTGCCAAGATTTTTTCCTTATTGCATTTGTTTTAAAAATCCATAATTTGATATCTAAATTATTTGTATATTTGGACTGAACACAAAGAGTTTGAGGAAAAATACAGTTCAAAAGTTAGTTCTTTTCTTTTTTTTTTTTTAATATTCTCAATAAAACATTTTGGATACTTTTCCCAAAGCTGTTTATACCTTAAAAATTAAAGGAAATGTTTTAAATTAAAATATTTCTTTAATGTCTGAGTATTTTGGATTAACTAGAAAGGATTATCCCCCAGTTTCATAGCTACATAAGAACAACAAAAAACCCTGTTATTTCAATAACTAAAGAACATGGATTAGGAAGACAAATCACATACAGGACTTTATAATTTTTGGAARCATRCTATGAGAAAAGSTGTAGGAGAGCTACCTACAAGRAAAGCCATAAATAGAASTGGCAACCTGTCCATCACCACTGCYACTGGGAGGCAGTTTCACAGGTCCCTGTGAATATCACTGTGTAGGGCTCAGGTTCTGAGCAGGTGAAATCACTGCACTGAAGCAGCTTCAGGGGTACTTTCAAATATCCCATGGCAGATTATTTTTTTTTTCTTTTCTTCTTTTAATGGCTCAGTACCCCATTTTGGTAACTTCCTAGAGATACTGACAGACTAATTGAAAAGGCTTTAAGTAAATAAATAATGAAAACAGAGTCTGAGAACTGATTCAGAAGGAGTCTTGTTGGCTTTGTGGTTTGGAAAAGTATTTGAGGTTTTGGGCAGAGAGCCCATTGACTGAAACTTGCAAGTGAAATACTGTAAATCCAGAGCTTGTGCTGAATACACAAATCCTCTTTAACACAAACTCCTGTAACTGGAATACTCTTTAGGTATGAGCAGTGTGGTCCCCAAAGGCTGTTTGATTTCTTATTACTATATCAGTTCCATGAAAACGTTCTGTCCCTAGAATATTTTGACATCTGAAAGTTTGGGGCAAGCCTCTACTCAAGGAATCTGTCTGAGGACAAAAAAAAAAATTAGTTTGGATTCTTTACAAGTTTGAATTAAATTCAGTGTTGGGTTTGCCATGGGATTTATTCATAAAGTTCCCATTACCAGTAATGTKAGCTATGGAGAAAGCACATCACAGAGGAAATTTATCCACTACGTGTCAGCAGAGATGCTGGATCTCACGGGTGTCCACAGCACCCCAGTGTGAGCCAGAATCTCAAATCTGCCATTGCAAAGTAATTCCATGGATGAATTTACAAACAGCAGCAGCAAACAGCCTGGCTGTATCTGATACAGGGTCAGGCTCATGCTATGGTTCAAAGCCAGAGCCACCCAGTGCCTTGGCATTATTTTCCTTACATGTTTAAGTCTTCTCCATGAATGTATTTGTTGTCAATAATGCCACATAACTTGGAATGTTTCTCTCCAGCAAGCTGCACAGAGCAGAAACAAATTAATGCMAACAGCCAATAATGTGACTTTTATTTATTGTGGGAAAAAATAGAGGTAAAGTTTGAGTTTGGAACAGGTACAACTAAGAGCACCATCACAACCAGTGTCCCCAGTGCCCAAGTCCTCCAGAGTAGTGCCATAYGTGGTGAATTGTTTGAAAAAATACTGTGTGAAGGTAAGTTTCTAGAAGGAGCAGTACTTTGAAAAGGGTTTCTAATATCTGGTTTTTGAAAGGATCTTTTTATAGCATTTTGGTCTATATCTTAGAAATCTGCATTTACCCATGGAGCTACTTAAAGCTCAAACAAGCCTTCAGTCTTAATTCCATTGAACAGAAGGGAGGCAACAACTTCATGCTMAATCAAGAATATGAAAGTATAAACAGTAAGCAGCTGAGTTTATTTTTTAGGAATATCTTTTGTGTTCTCTGCTCACAGATTCCCTAAAAACATATCCCTGCTCAATTCCCAGTCTGACTGACTTCTAAAGCCAGCTACTTTAAAGGTTCAGACTTAGCTAATCAGGCAGACACCACCACTGTCCCTGCAGCTCTTCTAACTCCTAATCAAAACCATTCCGCASTTCTTCATTTAGATACAGAAAAAAWATCACATTTCTACAAAACCACAGAGACCTCAGCAGCTGTTAGTTTCTAGATTAGTAAACTGTAATTGGAGGGTAGGTGCTGATCCTAAGTCATTAGCAGAACCTCCACAAATATTGTGGATGGCTGCCTGCTGTGCTCCTCAGCAAATGGACCAGCAAAGAAACACTTTCTGAAGACCAGAGATAAGAGAGGTCACCAGCATTAGGATCAAGGTTCCAGATAATCTTCAAATTAAAGGCCTTCAGGTGCAATGAAGCCCAGCTGGCACMCATCGGGGTGATAATCTAAACATAATCCACAACCTGCCAAACTGAAGACTGAATTAATTATAACACTGAGGGGCTGTGTAAAAGCCCAGAGATTACTCAACTCCTAATTACTGAATTTGATTACCCTGGAAACAGCATAGCTTTTCACTTCATTTTATCACCTTCAGTTCTGCTTTGGACAGACACAGCTTTGCTGAGCTAGTGCTGTATCYCAAATTAAGCCTCTGCAAGACTTGGCATGCAGTAGCAACCTTGGCTGAAAAGCCTGARAAATGGACAGCTAGGTAAGCTACCCAAATCTTTTATTTCTTCAGAATATCAGGTTCTCAGAACAGGCTGCCTCACAAGTATCCTGCYGTGCTTCATGAGGTRCTGCATAGCACCAAACAATAGTCACATTCTTGCAGCRCTTTGGCTTTTTATTAACTCCATCTTAAGTGAACAGCACTAAAAAGAATAGGCAAAAGTAACAAAYAAAAATCTAGGAAGATTCATGTTTMATTAATTTCAGGTTTAGATTTATCRCAGCTGGTTTACAGAGGCCTAATGCACTGTTACTCTGTTATAACATAACTCAGTTTCCTGACAGTGAAATTCTCTACATTGCCACATAAAAAGCCTGTTCTTCATGCRTTCCAGGAATTAAGATGCACACTGCTTAAAGAGGAATGATCCAAAAATACAGCAGAAAAATGTTCTGTTCATTTTTGTAAGCTAATTTGTTGCAAAAACCTTGTTAATGTATTTAAAATAAACCCACATTTGATTCATGTCATTTATGATTTATAATACAAAACTGCAGAAAAATTTTATTAACACATTACAGAGATTCACTAATCTTCCTCCTTCCATCTGAAATTAAGGTGGAGCCATTCATTAAATTTCTCATGGCTAACTGAATTGAGCATTATTGTTCTGCTCATACCCTCCTCTTCCAACAGAACATTTTAAAAACCAAAGGTTTGCTCCCCAAAACAGCATACCATGATATGTCCAAGTCCTTTGAGCAAACACCTCATCAGCTTATCTCCAGAATCCAAATAATTTCCTGCCAAGTTTGAYAAAAACATTTCACTGGGYAAGGGTGRAAATCTGCCTCAACTTGCCATGCAAATTTGCACTCTATTAGCAACACATCCTCATTTGAAGCACAAGGTGAGCAACACTGAAAAACTGTTTTACTCCACTATTTCAACTCAATCTCTGTCCCTATGGATTTAGAGCACCTTCTTCACAG
>NW_026623575.1:274408-289602 GCF_030028575.1 Malurus melanocephalus
CTTGTATGTTTGTTCTGCTTTCAACAGCATCACTTTTACCTGGAAGTCTGAAAGTTCTGTCTGCAGTTACCCATTTCCAAAATTTTATTCAAGGAAGAATTTGGAAAGTGCATTAAGTGTCAGAAAGTCCTCCTCTCAAAAGTTTACTATCTTAAAAAAAAAGACAAAGGAGGTATTGTTTTGCAGAMATCTACAATTATTCTTTCCACAGGCAAGAAATATGAGCATGAAGGAACAGGATTTGTTTGATGTTATGAGAAGTTGTAGAAAAGGGCCAAGGAAACCAGTCTCCTGAGACCTAATTCACAACTAAATTCTCAGGAAACATACTGGTAATATACACAAATAGATATTTTTTAAAACATTTCAGAAGACTTCYATGGGCTGCTCCCTTCAAAAGAAAAAACAATAAAGATGCTCCCTGCCATGCCCCTTCCTCCTCTCTTTTTTCCCCACATGGTTTCTTAAATTCTGGAATTAGATAATTTGAACATTGCTCACTATTTAAAAAGAAAAACCCCCAAACTTTGGCACAGCAAGTATTCTCAGAAGGAATGTCACATATTTTTAGACTAAATCACAGTTTGTAAAGTCCTCAGGGCATAAACATGGAAATAAAAAGCAATTTAAACAATCAAACTATAAATATGCTGCAAAATRAGTGTGGGCTTTGCAGTGATCATGCTTATAATTAAAAAAAAWWWTTTKATTATTTTTAAAATTMATTWAAAAAATTTAAAATATTCTMCCTSTTACTTTATTAAAATACTCCACGGCTCTGACTGCCAGTCAAAATTTCACATCCGATCTCCAAATCCCATATTGATCCCTTCACCTTCTTTTACTGACATTAAATCCCTTCACAGCAGCCACAAAGCTGATGTCCAAACATTTACCTCCCCGCCTAAGCAAGGGCAATGGTGCAGAAGGACCTGCAGGCCAGGCAATCCACATCAGCCCAGCAGAGCTCCAAGTGGGGCTGAGGAGAGGAGATCTGCTCGTTCTCATGGCTGAAGTCCTGTGCTTTTCCTCTACCAGAGCTCAGGTCAGCCCAGAGCTCCCCAGAGAGCAGCCCTAGGGAGGGATGGGMAGAGACCCTCTGGCTTCAAACCTGCTCCTTCCTGCACTGACCCTGGGCTTCTGGTGAGCCTCAGGYTGAATGTGGGGAAATGATGGCAAATTGATTTTTGCCTTTTTTTACATTTTGCATTTTTTTTCTTTTACATTATATTCCTCACACATGTATCTCTAGCTCTGTAGCCTATTGYTGTATCCATGGCTAGTTTTCCCTGTACTTTTCCCTAGGCAGAAAGACAAAAGGTGTTTCAGAGCTCCAAGCCCTGGTGGGTACAAGGCCTCTATCCTATCTTAGTTGTTTGTGGGAACCAAGACCAAACAACAGGTCTTCAAGACACTTTTTTATAAACAAAGTTTAGTTCCAACTTGAGGGGGGAAATGACCTCACCATTTATGTCTCTAATTGGTGATTTTTGTCAAAAATTCTAATTTCCTAAACTTATAYAACTGTATTCACCTCATGTGAGGGTGGGCGTTTTGTGGACATTTCCCATATTTGCCGATGGAGGCCTCCAGTAAAGACCAGCCTTTATACTTACCTCCTCTGCTGGTGTTGTCTCAAAAGTGTATGTTTCATTTCTAGGCTCTTTAAGGCATCAAGGCAGCAATGGGCCCTTGGCCCAAGGAGGGCTGATCCTGGTGTACACAAGGCAGAGCATCCATCAGACTGAGGGAGATGATCCTCCCGCTCTGCTCAAGGCACTGCCAGGGCCCCGCAGTGCAACAGAGATGTGGCCACGCTGGAGGCAGCCCAACGAAGGGTCATTGAGATGATTAATTAATGATTAATTGATGATTTCCACATTACATATGAGGAAAGGCTGGGAAAGCTGGGACTGTGCCACCTGGAGAAGTGCAGGSCTGAGGGGATCTTACTGATGCCTGTCAATAGCTGAGGGAAGGTGTTGTGGTGCCAGGCCCCTCACAGTGGTGCCCAGTGAAAAGGCCAAGAATCAGTGGGAACAAACTTAAGCACAGGAGGTGCTGAATGCAAGGAAATGCTTTGTTGCTGTGAGGGTGACTGGCACAGCTTGCCCAAGAAGTTCATAGAATCTCCTCTACTAGAGGTGTTTAAAAGCCATCTGGACACGGTTTTAGGCAGCCAATTCTGGGCAGCCCTGTTTCAACCTCCCTGCTGGGGGACAAATGGCCTCCAGAATGCCCTTCCAACCTCAGCCATTCCGTGATATATCTCAGTATCCTTGCTCATTCCAAAGCTGAACAAAGGAAATCACACCCTCAGACRCTTCTCCTTTGAGTTACTTCAGGAAAAAACTTTGGTGCCTGGTGCTGAGGGCCGCTGTACGTGTTTGGAGCATTGCTGAGTACAACAAAAGGTTATATGGGGGCACAGACCATTGTCACAGGCCTGCAGCTCAAGACTTCACCCACAAAGTGCTCTTAGGAACTGCACAGCCTCAGCGAGCAGCAAGGGAGAACAAGATCTCTTGCACTGCCAAGCTGAAAGCCAGTTAGACCCACGACAGGGACCTGAGTGTGACAGGGGAAGCAGCTCACTGCCTGAGGCTGCTCTAATGAGCCAGCAGTGTCAGAACTGCAGAGACAATCAGCCAGGCTGCAGAAAAGCATTTTTTTTCATGCTCCTCTGACCTAAGGGAGAAAGCACCTTTCCCATTCCAGGCAACTTACATGCAATAGTATATAACTYACAGAAGGCAATGCCCTTTAACACTGGACTTCACCAATACCAAGTGTCAAAATGTTTATATATYCCAGAATCAGTGTAAGGTATAAGAAACCAAAATTTCCATTGCCTTGAATCTCCAGTGACCACTTAAACCAGGACAAAATGGGAGTACCTCTACTGATTTCATATATGAGCACACATTGAAAATCAAGTCCAGCAAGGACTGTAAAMCAGTAATGATTAGTCTTGTTTGTGCTTACTACTTATTTTGTGATTTAATTGCTTATGTAGCTGGTGACAGCAACAAAACAGAGCTCTCACTAAATGGAAGTAACCTCTTCAAACCTGAGCAAGAGGCAAAATCCACGGGCCAGTGGAGGTCACAAAGAAACACACCCCACATACACACACACACCATGCCCCCAGCCACTGGGCAAGAAGAGATTTTAAAATGCAAATTAGATATCCACGTAGTAACAAATCATTATAAGTAGAAAACCTTTCAGCCCAGTACTTTAATTTCAGCATGACATATAGTTTAATGTTGGTGCTATAAAACCTCAGTGCTGTTTTTAACTTGCCGTTCCTCTCTCTCCCCTCAGATTTACTGCAATGGAATTGAACCAGGGTTATAAAGAGCATGTGTAGTTAAAGAAATTCTATTTGATCCTGGAAATAGTTTCAGAATGGACAATTAAATCCATTTTTCCAGCAACTTAGATAGTCTCAGCAGTCAGTGTTGTAATTTGTTGTAAAGCCTACCACACATGAAATATCGTGGCTATCAGCTTCTGGCTTTTTAATGGTGTGATGCCAGCCACAAGAGCTCTTTAATACWGTAAAGCTTAAAAAGACCAGAAAAAGAACATTTTTTCATCTTCATTTTTCAAAACTGAAAAATTCTCAGACTCTTGAGATGAAAGGCACCACAAAGAGGRCTTTCATATTAATTGTCTATGATAYGCAATTCAAATATTCCTACAGGAAATTGCTAATCTTAGAGTGATATTAAAATAAGCRTGACTTAAGACACCCAGTAGGACTGCATATGGATCAAGTAAGACATTCAAGAARTCTTCTTCTGGGCATGAGGTTGGGACTGAGACACCTGACATTTGTTCATAGTTTTTAAAACATCTGGACAGAGCATTTTGTTCCTCCCTGACAATTTCTGCTCTCCTAACAAGGGGCTATACTTTAACTGCATTCTTTCTCTTGCCTGGAGTGAACTCAAGACATGCTCTGGATTTCTGCRAAGTACCAAAGCAGGCAGCTCCTGATCTCAGTTGCCCTATCTATATACAATGACACTGCAAAATAGAAAGAAGTATTCCAAAAGGGAAACATAAAGTTCAGTGCATGAGGAAGTAAGTCTCATTTATATGTATACATATGTGTGTATATATATATATATATATATATATACACACACACATATATATCTGCCTTTTCCTCATCCTTTGTCCCTGTATTTTCCTCTGCATTCAACAAAGAATGGAGATTCTCCTTAGCCCTCTTTTTGCTGCTATGTATTTACTTTTTGCTGTCTTTTGTGTCACTAGGCAGACTGATTTTGGCCAACCTATACATCACATATATATGTGTGTGTGCATAATACTAGATRCAGAATGAACCAACATTCTCTCTGTTCCATTTTTCCAAGTCTGAAACTTGTAGTGGCAGTAGATGAAGAAGTTTAACAGAAGTGAACAGAAGAGACAATGCCAGATAGAATTGCTGTGGACAGCCAGTCCATGTGTTGGTGTCACTTGGAGGGTCAAAATCCAAAATCCACTGCAAAAGACACTGGAGGCAGACAAAGGAAAAAGGTTTGAATTGCAACTGCCAAGCTGTTTGAATCGGGCCTATCTGAGCAGATACTGCTTTAGAAATATTTACCAAATATACTTAAACACCCCTGTAATGTAGAAAACTGACTGAGATTTTGGTAATAGTTTAATTTTAGAAAAACTACAACTCACACCAGATTAATGGATCAAAACCTGACCTTTTATCACTGACACATTCAGTAACTTGTTTAGCATCTTGCCTGACCCACAGGATTTCTGACAGCACACAACTTTCCCTCTTCTGTTGTGCTTTCCAGCTGAAAGATGGATCATTCAAAATTCCCTCAGCTGAACTCTACCCAGAGCTGCTCAGATGTCCTACCAAGCTCCCTCTGCTCACTGAAGGAAAATGCCATCAAACGCTGTTTTTTTCCAGCTGGATTGGAGGGTTATCTGTTGTCAAGCACTGCAATGGTCAGGCATGATACTGAAAACTGAAATAGCTGTAACCTGTGCATATTGGGAAAAAAATAAAACACATCTGTCATTTTCAGGGCTTCAGTTCTCCACCACACCTTTAGTTCAGGAGTTTATATTTTTTTTTTTAAGTGAAGCATCTTGGACTGCCCTGAATTTCATCTCATGTCTGGATGGGGTTCACTATACAAAGCACACATTATCAATTCCTGGTGTCCAGGAAGAGAACTGTGCCTGGAGAATTTTTTTATCTCAATCTCAGGACAAAAAAAACCACAGTCAGAAATATCCTGAGAGAAAAAATATTACATAGCAATCATTGTGTATGTAGTCAAGGCCCTGACTGCTCGGTGTCTCCAGCTATGTGTTATAGAATCTAAATTTATCATTAAAAGCCATAACCTTTAGCTAAAGAGAATCTAAGGATCAAAAGAGCAAAGCAAAGGGATGATAAATTCAACATGATCTCCTGTGTAACATCAGACAGGAATTTTGCTCTGCACCTCCTGCCTCCAGTAGGCTGCCCAAAAACAAGGTTTTCAGCGCAGATATTACACCCACAAGATTAACTCTTAAAAATATGTTGCATTTCAATTTATCCATCTTCAGTACTCAGCACAGCTATGTGCTGTTTAGGAAAGGCAGCACACCTTTAATGCAACCATAACATTTCCTCATGTAATGTCACACCCCTGCTTACAYCCATGCCCAACACAAGCACAAACATGCTGGGGTCTGCCTGTGTCCACAGGATAGGAAAAGCTCCCCCCATTCCATGGAATATTAAAACAAATGACAGCACCAGTCAATCTGAAAGCTTTAACTGCTCAAGCATTTGTATCCAGCTACCATGCTTATTCCTCAAAACTCTTCTCTCTTTGATGACTGYTCCATTATTCAAGGGTCAAAGGCCCCACTTTAACCCAGAAAAGAACTGAATAAAACCTGTCTACAGAAAACATAAGTGGTGAAACTAATTCACTCTCCTATTTCAGARTATTGGAACATCTATTTTTAAAACTGCATTGATTTAAATCCTCTAATTTACTGTGAMATACAAATGCCAGGATACCCAGCCTTAGATTCCTGTGTTCTGCAKACCACACTGACACTGGCCAGAGTATAAAAAACTGTGGGGAAACACCAAGATGAGGAGGAATCAGGGAACAACAGAAACTAAAACAGCCAGTCTGACCTTTGTCAATGCAAGCTATAAGGCTGTCCACAAAACTTTTCAGGCATGGAGGCAAAGTGTTTCAAGGTTGGATGTCAGAACGTGGCTAAAACAAGCTGCATTTGAATGGGTTACTAGAAAAAAAACATATCACATAGAATTTGCAAGGAATACTTTTGTCAACTCAACTGTGTTGCTGCAGGTTGCACTGATGATTAAATGCTTTGAGTACTGCTCACACTTGTGCTGGGGAAGATGAGATGAGGATTTACTAATTTGTACACTGAGTTGAGTCTTTACAAGATTCTGCCATTCAGAATATCTGTTCTTGGCAATCCCCTCCTACATGTGTGGATAGAGATTTTTGTCAAAGGCTGAGTTTGTTCTTTAAGAAATAAAACACTGGCTGCCTCATATCATGTACAATAAAAATATACACTTATACTGTGAAGCATGAGAGACTTTCCAGCAATTGTGCCTCATCTTACTAAACAGAGCAGAAAATGCTCAAACAGCCCTCTGCTTGCTGCTTCAGTGTGTTCTGTAAATGAATTCCCCATCCTCCTACTTCATATTCACTGCTCATTTTCYTTCTAAGCTGATCACACTAATGATTTCACCCTTGTCTATTTGTGTGGGTTTGAAATTGGACAAAGAATCTCTCATACCTACTTGCAGAACATCTTATTTCTCTTATCTTGATAACATGCATTAGGAGTGTGATAAAGTGGTCTCWATCAGCACTTTCCTCAGTATTTAGATGAGATCATTTTGACTGCCAAGGCAGAAGCAGAACTTCCAGATGAGATCATTAAAAACGATGCTGTTGAATGCCAAGGAAATCCAATCTGAACAGGTCTCATTATCACACAGGCTATGGACTATCATGAGCGAGCCTAAACTACACACATTATCAGCTTTCCTTTTAATAGCCTAAAAACTGACTGTCCTTTGCTCATCCTTTCCTACCAAAGTGTTTTATTTTTCAACAAATCTTACCTTATTCCAGAATTTGGCCCATCTCTGACCTCAATCCATTATTATGAGGAAGGCTACAAAGATTATTAGAGGGATAGAACACCCTGCTTTTCTGCTGTGMGGAAAGRTTGAGAAAATTGGGATTGTTCAGTCTGGGGAAGCTTCAGGGTGACATAAACGTGGCCTTTGGTAGCTGACAGGAGTCTATAAGAAAGATGGAGAGGGGCTTTATACAAGTGCATGTAGAGACAGGACAAGGGAGAATGACTTCAAACTGAAACAGAGAAGGTTTAGATTGGATATTTGGAAGAAATTCTTGACTATGAGGGTCTGGAGGCCCTGGCATAGGTTACCCAGAGAAGCTGTGGCTCCCCTGTCCCCAGTGGCAGGGAGTGGARCAAGATCTTCWAGGTCCYTTCCAACCCAACCCATTACTGAATTACTTCTAGTGAGTTTAGCAATCTGAAATGTGTTAGATGGAAATCCTGGGGAAGCAGCCTGACACACCATTATTAAAGTGCACGATAAATAAACAATCATTTACAGTCAGGTTTATCCGAGCTATATTCTGAAATGTTAACTTCTGGGGTAGCTTCACTCTGAACCTTCTGTTCAGTAGGTTCTTAGGAAGCCAGGAAAACAAAATAAACATAGTGAAAGCAAAACAAAATGCAATGGGCATTCCAAAACATGAGTCCCATTTGTATTAAATATAAATTGAAATACAAAGCTCCATGACACATGATGTTACAGGGCAGGGCACTTACTCACACCCATGTGCAAAGCAGCCCTGCATCCAGCATCCTGAGGATGTGTAGGACCACAGCTGAAGGATGAGGTTATCTTRGATAATGGGTGAACCTTATCACGTGAGAAAGGTTAACATTGTCAGGTAGAGGAGGGACCAGGACAGGGATTACACATTCAGCCTTACCTTTATCATTTCCACAGTGCTTTTGACAGCCCTCAAAATAGCAATCTTTGGTGAAAAGTGTAAGTCTTCACCTCTGCAGAAGGAAAAGCATTGACATTTTATTACTGATGTGCTTTCYCACAAAAGGTGAAAGAATGTCATGGCAGATCTAAATAAATTCTGCTTGTAACAATGGTTGCACAACTGTACATTTTAGAATTTAAAGAATGGTTACAAAATTACATCTCAACTATTACATTTTTCTTTATAAAGAAAGAATCACAAACCCTGTGCTTGCCCTTATAAAAATGTAACTGATAACAGAGTGCACACAGAAAAGAATTTGTTGAGAACACTTCAAAAACCATTAAAAAAATTAATGCTATTGAAGTACAACCCTTTGTCTTTCTTTGTAGTGGTATGACTGTGTCAGAGCAAATAAATTCCTTTCCAATTTATTTATTTACTATTACCTTTGCAGATTTTAATTTTGTTGACACCTGCCCCTWAAAATGATAAAAACAGCACCCATTCTGCCTCTCACACTGCCTGATTCTAATGCATATGAGGGCAATTACTACATGACAACTCTCTGATGAATAACTGTTCTCTTTGCTAAGCTTGTCACATTGATCACTGGCCAGCAATACAATTAATAAAGTATTGCTGTCCACATGGCACATTAATAACTAGCCTGAACCAGAGGTGGCAAGTCTGGTAGATCCAGAGCATTTTAATCTTTCACACCCTGCCAGCTTAGAAGATTAAAAGAAATCTCCACGACAGTCTCCACATGCCAGCACTGGGTTCCATGACATCCCAGCCAGGGTTACAAACTCGAGACCTGGTATTTCATTAATGCAACTCAGTTGGAYATTTCAAGCTTCATTTCCAAATGCTGCACTGCCTTGTGGTCAAAACATTATTTATTTCTTTCTCCTTCCTATTTATATTTCTGAAAGGTAGAATTGATTAAAGTTGTCAGTTCAACCAGAATTCATTAGAAAATAATAGCCATAAATTTAGTGSACTCTCAAACATTGCTTAATAATTCCATAACATTTAGAATGGAAAAAAATCAATCTCGGAAAGGTCCCACCTCTTTAATAGAGAAAAGGATGAATTAAAGCTCAGTCATGAGCAGTAAGTCTGGAGTTTCCCCCCAACATTTTAGTCATTTTAATTGCTGCTTTTAGAGTTTTACTGACAAACAGGCTTCAAGGAGATTACTTTTTTATTTCTAGGATATATTATGATTTGTTCTTTTAGTCAAGTCCACAGAGGACAGAAAGTTCATTTAGCAGAAAAATATTTTCAGGAACTCCAGCAAGCTACTCCATCATCCTTGGAAATACCTTTGCTTCCACTTTGCATTATGAGAAAATTCCAATTGCATCTCAAGCCTTGGATTAACAATATCCWCATCAGGATCTCTGCTATTGCCTCAATTTTTGCTCAATTTCCAGTTACTTGAGGCTKATCATTTCTGGCAGCAAAAAGGAAAAATTGCACAGTAGAGATTCTCCACCAGGATCAAGTAATCACCCTTTAATTGCATTAGCTTTACTAAGGAGAAGCAACACAGGAGAGGTAAAACATGACAAGAAAAAAAAGAACGTGATGTTCTCCCTTCTTTAGGAGAAATGAAAGGCAGGGGCAATGCTTGAAAGGACCTCACTAATCCTAATCACTAATCCTCAGCCAAGAATAGTGAAATGGGATGATAAAAGGATCCATATCTGTACCAGAGCCCACCATGTGGAAGGGCACTGATTCACATCCTTCCAGGTACCAAGTAAGAGGCTGGCCCACCACTAAGACTATTCACCTTCAACAGGCACTTCAAATCTTTTGCATTTTATTTCCAGCTTCAGAGATTTTGTAATTCCCACACCTGGCACAGAACAGTTCTTTCCCACAGAGTTCTAGAGAGAAACACAAGGCTCTTTACAGCTGATGTGAATTTGACCTGCATTACAAATATTCTCTTATTTCCTGTTTTCAAGTGGTCTGCCTGACATATCCATTCCAGCTTCCTCTCAAGTGTTTCCTAAGAGCACCAGGAGTGCTCAGCACACCACCTCAGGCAATGACCAAATCACCACTGAAGTATCTGCTCCTGCAGATAAGCACAGTCCCACTGAAATACCTGTTCCTCTTTAGGTTGTCTAAGTACAGAAAGCCTCAGGATAAAGCTTCCTAGGCAACCTGGAGCGCTGCAGAACTGTCCCAAGGTTATGGCTGACAGCAGCCTGCTCARCTGTGGAGAGAGATTTGCTATTCACTTATCTCACTGTGAGCTCAGCCCAGCTCACACACCAGGAGTGGATTATACCCATATTTGCTAAGGATGTTCTCAGCCTCCCAAAATCCTTCAATATCTTGCTGCACAGAGCTGAGAATGGAAGTTGTGCCCTCAGATTGTCTTGCTGGGGTATTTTTTGTTATGCTTGATTTTGCCTTTGGTTTCAAGGGCATGCTTAACACCCATAGGCAAACACAATGGGATATCTTATTTGTCTATGTACATTACATTATAATAAAAGTGACATAGCAGAAGCAATGTGGACTTTGGAAGCTTCCTCTCACCCTGTTTTAATAGAAAAGTTTAATAAGGGAATCTTGACTTCCAGTAATGAAATGAAAGTCTATTGAAGAGGTACAATATACTGGCAATGGGTGGAATCACAGTTTGCATTTAATTACAAAGATGGCTTTCATAAGATTATCCCTGCAAATTAGTTGTCTCTTTCCTGTGTGTTTAAGGGTTGCAGAACTAAAAGACATTTGTATTGTAAATTGTGAACTGAAAGATGGCAGCACYCACTAATAACACCAGTCGAAGTCATCTCTTCAGAGTGCATTTTCCTTTGTCACACCACTTTCCCAGCTTAACACCCCAGTTCAGCTGCACTGATTCATTCTACCATGAAATTTTTGCATGCAAACTTCTGGAGAAAATAATATGCATGTAAAATGTCACTAGAAAGGATTATCACAAATTTATAATAGCCCACTGAGGATGGATAGATGAGAGCTGTCAGAAGGAATAACACAACTGACAATCCTCAGAGGTGGCAGAAGCTTCCAGAAAAAGATGCAGCATTAAATTCCAGGTATTTCTATCAATTGTTCTCAGCAATACCAGGGCAGCAGGAGCTGGTGAGACAGCTCAGTGCCAAATGCTGGGGGTCAGAAGGAAGAGACTGTTGGTGCAAGCCATTTATCCATTGGCCTGAAGTCCTGCCATCAAATGAAAAATGGCCAAGTCACATATCCAGCTTTATACAGGCTGTTCCCCTTAGCTGGCCAATTCTGTTTCTATGAGAAAAAAATTGACCTTTGGGAGGTAAACGCTAAAAGTAACATTTCCAAACTTTTCAAAGGAAGCAGTTAAAACAAGCTCTTATCAAATGCATTTGTTCTTTTGGTTTTGTGAAAGGGTTGTAGAAGGGAGTTGTCACAGCACGAGAGTCTCAAAATGCTCTCTACCAGTCACCCTTGCAAAAGTCGGAGGAAGAATTTTTCCAGTGAAGTCTTCAGAGTGARAACAGGTACTCTGCCATGATGACAAGTGAGGAATTWAAGGTAGTTTTCTRTCAACACATGGCTCTCTGYATAAATGGATCCTATCAGCTCACAAGGARTTTGGTGTACTCTCCTACTCCAGASTTTTTGGGGTTTWTTTTAGGGACCAATTTTTAGTTAATGAAATATGCTCACAGAAACCCAAACCAATACACTTTTGGGAAGGTATASTCTTGAAAAGGCTTTCTAGGCATTTTTTAGAAGGGTTGGGACCAACTTTAGTTGAATCAGGCAATGAATGACTAGAAGTATGTATTTTGAGTTTATTTAAGTCTCCACTGTAATCAGCTAGCATTTGTTTCAAATGGGRATACTTGTGACAACAGGGTATTTTAATAACAGAACCTTTGTCAAACATCCTCTGTCAGCAGAAAAGCAACAGACCAAAGGAACAGCAGGATTCCCACTGAGACATTTGTCCTGATAGTTCTGTGGCTTGAAACTGGTGCCTGAGGCAGCTCCAAGCCTGAGGAAGTTTGGAAATCATTAGGCATKCTGGTCCAGCTATTTGCATGGCTGCTGCCTTGTGCAAAGAACTGAAAGGCAGAAAAGGTACCCGCCTCCTCGACTGGGACTAGCAGGCACAAAATTCCTGTTCACAGCAAGTATTAAAATACAGAATAAAGCACAGCATCCTTTGTGCCATGGGATCTGYTCCCAAACAGCCAGACTAGTCACAGTTTTGGCTCAGTGAGGCAGGATAAGAGAGATGATTGGCATGTCCAGAGACATCATCCACTGACATGGAATGTCTGCATGGAGCTGGCAGGAGAGCACGTRGAAGGAAAGCATGTTTTGGAAATATCACTATTTTAATCACCAGCTGAAGTAAATTAAAAAGTGCTAGCCTTCAGKGACTCATTCAAATGATTTTTGGTGAGCAAATGCCCTCAAAGGCAACAGGAAGTATTCCSTGTGGGAGAATTCCACTTTGGAGAGATCACTGGAAAGAGATCTTCAAGAATCTGTTTTAACTCCTACTGTGTGACACACTGGTGATGTCCTGACCATCCAGACAGGTTAGTTGAGCCCTCAGACCATGAAAAGATGGGAACAAAGCCCAGGGTCAATGAGGTATCCAGTCAGGCAGATGCTGCTCAAGATTTTTGCTTCAGCACCTTGGGAGGAGGGAGGCTATGAGGCAACATGAGGAGTAGATAACTTTTCTGAAAGGGAGAGAGAAGAGTAAGTGTGGCCAGGGACTCAAGTGTGTGTCTCTCAGGCTGGGATGTGCAGTATTCACTGAACATCTGATAATAACTGGGGAATGAAGAAAACTAAACTGAGATGACACAACAGCCACAGTTTTCAAGCAAAAAGGGGGATGTGGCAGTCCAGACACCCAAAAAAAAGCACAGCACTCATGATAAGAACTGGAATTGCCTATTCTGTCTTTCAAATTTAGTTCAGAAGCAGTAAAATAAGTGCTCTATATTTAATGCCAATGACTCACTATAAATGGTGATAGTTTTGGTTACATATCCTACTCACTGCTTTGCAGAATTGCCTTGAAAGTTGCCCCTACACAAAGATATCTCTGCAGGAACTCCTCCTTGCTTAAAGAAAAATTATATATGATCTGCTCCATGATCTCAAGAACTTGTCAGGCCTTTGCATAATGAGTTCAGTGGTGAAACATCCCACGACACAYTGGGAGCTTTTGCATGGATGAGGTGGGAGCAGCACAGACTGCACCAGAAACTCCTGTTGCCTGGCTGAGAKGGGGGACAAGAGTGGGGACAGTCAGTCACACCCTGAGAGCCTTGGAACATTCCTTACCTGAATGGTACTCTGGGTGTCATGGATATGTAAGTGTCAGGATATTTCAGTGTCCACATAAGTGCACTAAGTCTGCCCAACCCTTGGCACTCAGCATTCAGCATTGAGAGGGCAGTACACAGATCATGAMCATGGATAATTATATTGTTGAATAGGATAATTACAGCAGGAAAAAARCACAGGAAAATAAAGTGCAAAAAGCAGGAAAACTGCAATAAAAAGCAYCCACTTGACTTTAAGAGACTTTGATATTTGTACAGGATGTTCAAGCARCACTGCTGCCTGGCACTGTTGGTTTGCAGCTGAGACAGCAGGTTCCTTCCTGCTGAACTTCAGCTTCAKGGCATCTGTTGGTGAAGGGCTGGACACTTCATCTGTGGAGATGCATGTGGAGAGGGCTATAAGGATGCTGATTGCACTGCAAGACAATGTCCTTGAAAAAGAAAAAAAAATCTATTTAGTTAAGTGAAAGTCTAGGATTTTATTACCAGGTTTCCCATAAATCAGCATCACTGACTCATACTTTAACCTAAAAATCTTACTCTTTCACAAATTTTAGGTATTTGYATTTTGGAAAGGGCCATTTGCCAAGACAATAATATTTAARTWATTAAATATGAAGTTGCAGATCYCTTTTATTTGATCAAACCCTTATAAATATGAAATGAGTGAAACCAAAACACAATGAAGAGTCAAACAAGTCAATTACTAACGTCTGCACTAATRATTATATCATTAATGGCTATGTATTCTTTGGAATAATTGGAATCACCTCTGTGTGCCATGGCCCAGCAATCCCCAAATATGAACACCCAGCCCAGAGGCACAGATTGTTGCAGCTCAGCCCATATGTAAAGATTGCAAGGAAAGCACGTGGCACGGATGGAGCCTTTGTTCCTCATCCAGACAGAGCAGAGCAAGTCCATTGCCCACAACCCACTATCAGCTCAGAGATTTTTTCTGTCACTATTTTAAACTCTGATTCCTCATAAATACATCCACAGGCACCATTTAAAAGTCACTTCTTTGTTCAGAAGAAATGGAATACAACAGCAGGAAGATATTATGCAGTAACACACCAGGGCAAGCTATACGCAAAGGAAACCTGCCAAAACTAGTTTTTCCTCCTTTTCTGCAAGGCAGCAATTTTTTTCTTTAAGCTGTCTCACTTGAGGGCTTATATGAGTACACAGTAAAGAGGCAAAAATGCATTTCATTTTCCTCTCTTTCAGGCTGTCATCAGCTTCATTTCCATGACACCAAACCCTCTTTTACGTTGCTTTGTGAGTACACAACTGTGTCATACACTCCAGGCTGACTAAGCACAGAATTCCAGCAGCATTTCCATGGCTCCAAGCCCTGATGCTCTCACTGAGGAATGGAGACCTGACTGCAGCACTGCAKAAAGCACTTTCCCTCTTCTTTCCCAGGGCTTTACCCATCAGAATYCACAAGTTTTGTGTCTCTTCCATGCGAGGCTTTCCTCTCCAATTTATCATTTGAATTGAAAGCATGCCCTTAATCCGAATACCTCACATCAGGTAAGGTAATGATACAATACAGATGCAAGTTGGCTTTATCTTCCCAGGGCCACACAACTTGTAGAAAGTGTTTATAGCTCCAGATGCCTGCATTATTGAATTGAAAATAAAAGCAGCTTTATTTGCAGTTTCAGTGGAGAACTGACTYGATGTGATTTATCCTCACAGAAAACCCTGTTTTTCAAAAAGAAAATTTTCACTTCAGTCTTAAAGGGAAACCCCCCCCCCC
>NW_026623575.1:289622-365082 GCF_030028575.1 Malurus melanocephalus
GGATAAAAATCTGTTTTGAGGCCCTACAACGTAAATTAAGTTAGCACAGCAGGGCTTTCACTGTAATAATTTAACTTGTCAGTTCACATCATTGACTAACTTGAAGAATTCATGGGGCTTAACTGATCAATATAGTAAACAGTTTGGAAGGCTCTGCAGGAATAGCCSAGCCTTAATTTGAGGTCAGTTCTTACTCCTTTTAAATCTCATTAGCAGAAGCCAATGTAAATCTAGAGATGTGAGGACAAAAGCAGAAAGCTTTGCATCAACAGCAAGGCCAGCACAACAAAGCAATGTCCAGTTGAATTGTATGCATCCCAGCTGCAATCTCTTCCAGGTCTCTGGCATGGAACAAAAAGCCTGTGTAATCCCTGGCAATAAGGAGGGAGAGTCCTCACTTCTAGGAACCATATCTTTCTTCTAGTTTCAAGCTGAAAACCAACCAAAGGTGTACCAGGCCAGATTTGCAGCTAGCACAAAAAGGCTTCCTGCTCATAAATTCTGCAGAGAAAGCCAATCCCTAGCAGCCAAGCTGTTGAAACAGCACACTTAAGCAACTGCTGCCTTTCACCCTCCATTTTCTCAAGCAATTCCCTGAATGTCTATCCCAGCCTGTGACTTTGGCCCCACCATCAGCCTAAAAGTTGGCTTCAGAAGAGGGGCGGTTTGCCCCTGTGGAGAAATCCCTTTTGTCCAGTGTGCAAARGATTGAAATTGCTGCTTTGGTCTTCCCTGTCTCCTTCCAAGCAGCTTCAGACTGAGCAGAGTAGCAATAYGTGAACTCCACTAAAATGAATGAGAAAACTGAAGCTGTCAGGCAATCATTGAACGTTCTTTTTCCTCAGCCTAAGGTGTCAGAAGCACCTCCAGCTGGAAAAACTGTTAGACCTGGAACTTGTGGCCTATTACCTTCACCACACTATGCAATCATCCCTAAATGAAGTCCAAGGACACCAAGTGACTTGTGGAAAAACTTACCATGAAGGCAGGTGAAATAGCATCACATGCACCCAGGAATTAAGTTCAGGTAAGGTCATCAGCCTGTGTWCAGATGCTTCTGCAAATCACTTCTGTTTGAAGAGCCAGTCGAAGGCTAAGTCTGTAAGCTGTGAATCTGTAAAGAAAGAATTGAGCTCCATAAAATCAAAAACTAAACCCATTTTTATCTCAAGAGTAAGGCAGTGAAAAGCAAAAGTTCATAGTATTGACAATGATGTGTTAGAAAACCAAATGCATTCAACAATACTCCCATTTTCCCTATTTACTTTCTCAGTAATTTTATGTGGAAAAAAACATCTGCCTCRTAGCTGAGACATTCAGCTCCTCAGAAAAAATATCCTGAGCCTGATTAAAACACAGTTGAACAGGATGGAAAGATGACTTCCATGGACTGTTATTCAGGTGCATAGAAAATGTTAATGGATGGTTAAAAAAGCAGCTGACATTCAGAGGAAGACAGACTCCTTAAAAGCATATCAGGACATCAGGTGCAGCAAAATTCCCAGAAGTGTGTAACCATTGTCGCATCCCACTTCCCAGTGCCCCAGMCTGAGTTTGCATTTTAACAGGAAGGTCATGGAAACTCTAAAAAAAAAAAAAAATCTTCTCTTATAATTCCATATGGAACAAAAGCACATTCAAGATATGCTTCAAGGTGCCTGCTTCCAATTTCAAATACCAAAGACTGTTTGCTCTGTTTCGTGTGTTGCAGACAAACTGTCAAGGCACAGAAAGATTGCTGAAGCCAGCTCTGAAATATCACTTTGYCCAGGTAAGGCAAACATCCCTTGTTTTCCAAAGTGAGGTTGATGAAATCATTTTGAAATCACAGGTCAGAGTGGCCAGTGCTATACATGAGTGTAGTTTCAGCCCTTGACATTGCAGGTGTGGCTTTGCCCCACAACAGAATTCACAGCTCAAGGAGTGGGTCACTTTTCAACCACAAAGACACTTTTTTTTGATACAGAGAATTTACCAAAAAATGTTTCCCCCTGCCAGGTGTTAAGACACTTGCTCCAAATTTGGACAAGGTATACTRAAGCCTGTACCTCAGCTCTCCTCCTATCATTCACACAACACAGGTGTTTATATGAAATGGATCATCACTTAATCTGTTAGCAAWGCTTTCAACAGCGAGAGAAAAGTGYGTRGGGACCTCACCATAAATTTCTTACGTGTAAATTGAAAAAAATGCATGGAGTAAAGTCATACACATCAACTCTTCAAGTGAAGCAAWTCTGTAATTGTTAATCTTCCATATAAATATAGGCCAGTATAACTGAATCTAACTGAAAGAGAAGGATCAATTGAAAGAACATTTTTTAAGGTGTTTTGCTCCCAAGGAAAAAGGATTCTCCCAGTAAACGGTGCTTCCCTCTGAAATATTTTTTCCCTGAATTGAACATTGCACTTAGAAAAAAAATCAAAATGAGATATCTAGCAGGAATTTTTACCTTCTCATCATGGGAGTTCCTAGATACACAATTTAAGACAGAACCATACTCCTCATGTAGAGGCATCTTTTCAGAAACAAGAACAACTTTCATATGGCCAATTCTCACTGGCTGTTCTGGTTCAAAACTCCTCCACTGTGGAAAGCCCCATCAGCAGACACCTGTTCTGATGGCTTTCACAATAGGGGGGGAAATTTGCTTTTTCACTAGAAATAACCCATATCCATAGCTTTCACTCTGCTTTTYATTGCATCAATACTAAAGAATGACTCAAAGGAGACATGTGGCTATGTGCAACAGCTGAGTATCTCTGGTGAGCAGCCCCAAAACTACAGGATGAGTCTGATGTCGAGACTGCTCACACTTTARAATCTGTGATTTTATGTAATCAAACCCCTAGCAGAGCAATTTTTTTTTTTTTTTCTGAACCACTTGAACCACAGACACTGTTGCTTCTTCCAGATACTGTTCAATCCATTAAGTTTTATGTGTTCTGCCTGATACTCCCAGGCTTTTCCTTTCCTACTGGCACTACTACATTCCTTAACCACCAGCATGTATGGAAGGACTCAATCATGCAGGTTTTGGTATTTACCCTGTCACCACAAAATGGTGCTGAGGTAGAGTTTTAGCATTAGTTTTATTCACCATCAATACTGYCTACATGAATTCCTTTTCCATGAGCAATATATCTTCTGTAAGTTCCCATTCAGCACATTATCCTGARAGTCATAAAACAGAAGGAAACGAATCAATAGCATTTAATCTGAATGTAGCTCAGGTCTGTGCTTTTGGTTAAAGGAAAATTAACYAATTACCATCAAGTTTTAGATACAGTACCAAACATTGTCAAATACAGTTTATCTTTCAGTACAGTAGTCCAAATCCAATATTTAAAAATACGATGGCAAAAAAAAAAATTAAAAATCCACTCATTAACTTCTATGGTCTAATTTGAAAATAAAGTAGTTCTGCAGATAATTGCCAAATTTCCATATTTATAAGAAGATGGCACATATGGGGATAATAGCAAAAATGGAAGTACCACTTTTCTATTAATATGGAAATCCAGAAATTATTGGAGCTATCTGTTGTAAATCAACTTTCCCATTTTTTGCTGATGGAAATGCCGTTTATGCACTACAATAAATTCCAGAACTACTAATGCAACTCCCCTTTCACTCTGATAAATCAGTGTAATGGTTGTCACGCTTATCCTCAAATTTGGCAGGAGTTCTGCTCTTAGATTAAAATGGGTCAAGCCAACACTCAGTGCAATACCACTACAGGTTTAGAAGTTAGAGCAAGGAGGGATTTGCTCACACAACCTTATGATTTGCTCAGTGCAGCTGCCCCAAACAAATGCTGCACAGCCACAAGGTAACTGCATTATTCCCTTAATCTGGTCAAAGCCAGCTGTGGGATTTCAAGGCAGTAATTCATGGGCTTGCATTGAGGGAATGACTTAGTGGAAACTCCCAAGAACAACAGATTTTTCAAGGATTTGGGTTTTATATCAATAATTGCATGTTATTTGATATCAGGGTGATGCTAGCCTATCATCTTGCATAAAGGAGGGCAGCAGTGGATGCCTTTTTGTGGAGCAAAAGTCATCTGTCATTATCTAGAAACCAGTCAGTTCCTGAAATTTCAATATTTGTTGAAAAGACATTGACATTGTTCCTCTTTCCCCAAAGTGGTTTCACAGCTCTCTAACACCTCTAGAAGGTGTGACAGTTGATGTGAGATAACAGCTTGTACCAGGGTATAACATGGGGTCCTTCTCCCTCTTAATGCAAAAGGTTCTATAGAACCAAAAGGGTAATCACTGACATTTAGTATTGTTCCCCAAGTTCCTTCATGTAAAGAGCTTTTCCTTTCTCAAAATGAACATCACAACCTGTGTTAGTCGTTTGCTGCTCTAAATTGAGGTGGGTGTTCAGCCTGTTGATGTTTTGTCTCCACAAGGTGAACCACAAACAGCGCAACGAAAAGCTCAAGAGTTCCCAGGCTTTGCAGTGGGATTTCATATACGTGAAATGACATCTCCCAAAATGATGCTACTTTAATAAAACCTTGAAAAATAATCAGGTCTTTTAAGGGAGCACCTGCTTGCTGCACAGCCTGTAAGGCAGTTGGCTGGACCAGCATTGCACAGGCACTGCACTGTTGGAAGCAGCAGTAACCAAATGTGAGCAGTAACACCCTTCCCTATTTTTCCATAGCACTAATTCACACATTAAAAAGGGGAAATGCTGAAGCTGCATCCATCACCAYCAGCTTCACAAAACTGGCTCTACAGGGGACTTTTTCAAGCTGAAAATGTCAAACAGTGGGCTGAATCACTACTACAGTAGGGTCACTGCAAGCCTGAGTGAGGAAAGATGGTTCTCACCTGCTAGGAGAATGAAATTATTACACATAGGGAAACATCTAGAAGAAAATTTGACTTTTATCCCATGTGTTATTAAGTTCTAATTGCATCCCAAGATCTTCACAGGGTCCTCAGTCTATCTGTTCAGAATTAAAAAGGCTCTTCCATCAATATTTCTATGCCCTGGCATAGCCCAAACAGCACAGAGGGGTAGCCGGGACAGAAGCCAGGGCTGGATAGATAACATTCTCCCAGCTAATCCAGTTCCACAGGCAAGGCTGCAAACAGCACCAAAGCCAACCAGTCACACACCTGTCACCACTCCAAACCTGGGGTCAATAARCCCATGAGTATCCTTCACACTCTTCCTTGTCACTATGGATGTGTTTTAACTGCGTGGCTTCCAGCTCAAGTGACCTTCTCCCAAAGTCATTTCCAATGGTTTTAAAGCAGTTTTATGTTCATGTTTGCAGAATGGAAGATTCAGAAATATCACTCATGCACAGGTTAATGAGGAGCTGTGTGTCCTGCTGGTACCTCCTGCCCACTGGGCTGCTCTGTGTTGTGGGAATCCACAGAAAACCCTCTGCCACAATCACCGTGGCTTCCCCTGCTACCACAGAGCTCTACACCCAAAGCATTATCCTGAGTTTAAAGGTCAAACAGAAAAAAACTGCAGGATGATGACATGAATAATTTGTTTCAGTAATTTAGCAGCATTGGTTTGTTGTGATTATTGCTACAAACTCCTTTCGTATTTACAACTGCGATCTTTTTAACATCTGAATAATTTATAGTTAGTGATCAGTGATGCGTGTGTCAGAGGATCAGGAAAATTAGCTCCTCTAGTGCTCCCTGACTCTAAGAGAATATATTTTCCCATCCAATTATATTGTTTCTCTGTGGTTTGCATTTTGAATAAAGAGAAGCACCATGCCAGGAGATTCTGAATGGGAGCCACAAGATGATCTGCACACAAGATGTGGCCATACAGACTCACCTGTTAAACACGCAAATAAATTTCTCCTTCCCTATAGAATCCAGAAAGTGTCAAGAAGATGGGAAGATTTGTATTTTTCACCAACTCACACTGTGCTGCTATGTAAAATCAAAACCAAACAACAGAAACTAACAAGCCCAAAGTAGGCACTGCTCTCCCCAGGACATTATGGAATAAACTGAACAAAGAGAAGGAGCTGAGGAAGAAAAAAATTCCACATTGTGATACTCACTGTAACTGAATGCAGCCCTTATGGGCAACAGGGATCCTATAGGACATTGAGGAAAATCCTGTAACTTCAAAGACCCAGAATAAGAGGTGTTCTATAAATACTGAAGTCAAACCAGGAGACAGGTGGGAGACTGGTAGCACTAAAACTGAAAAAAAAAGCTAGAAAATGTGGGAGGGAAACTTTTATAAAGAGGCTTTAAAGCCTGGGGCAGGTAACTTGCATTGGCCATCCCGTAGCCTGACATTCTCCTAGAAACCCTCTTGGGCAGGAATAAGTGTGCCCAATACTGCCAAGGAACAGCAATCAAGAAAAGCAATACAGATAAGACAACTTATAATAATAAAAATWAGTGATTTTGGTTTAACATGGGGCATGCCTGACAGACTCACTTTTGCACAGGAAAGGTGATTTACCAAAAGAGGGGCTGATGGAATCGARGAGCAGTCATGGCAAGTGAGCCTGGACAGGAACTTTCCTTGAGAAATGGCAATATGTAGAACAAGTGTGACAGTGACACACTCCAGGGACTCATCAAATATCCATTCCTGCCTAGAGCTGCAGTGCCAAGGCTTCCACCAAACAGCTCAAACACTGAGTGTGCACTGCRTTATAGTTCAGCTCCAGCAAGGTCAAGATAAGTGCAGAGACAGCCTGGCCTTCAGGAGACTCTTGCAGGCACAGTACMTCAAAGTATAATTCTCCAAGATACATCAAGGTGCTTAAAAAAAGAAGAAAAAAAAACAATTAAAAATCCCAGGTGTGCTTCCCTGTCTACCAACACCAAACATAAGCATAAAATTTATGAATCCCACCTCAGGAAATCACCACCTCAGCAAAAAGGTTGCACAGTATTTCCCACTCCCAACCAAGTGACMGGTGTGAGCCAGTGCTAATCCCTCCTTCCAGGAAAGGCAGAGACAGACAAAACAGCTGCACTGGCTGGGACCAGGCTTCACTCAAAAACGAGAGGAAGCATAAAACTGCCTTTTGACTTGGCCCTCACAGCTACTCCTAGAGTATCTTCCTCCCCAGTAGGCTTAGGTCAAAGCCCAGTTGTAGATTCTAGAAGTCACTTGCCCAGTTAACACTGGGTTGCTCTGGAACAGCAGTGCATAATGGAGAGGCCAGACTAGTTTCCCATAAGCACAGTTTCCAGAGACTAAAATGCTGGAGAAGGTGCTCTTAGAAATTTCTTATACAGAGATATTCTAGGAAGTATTAAGGTATGAGCCTGCTACATTTGCAAAGCAGGAGAGATTTAGCACATTGAAAAAAAAATGAAAAGCAGATTAAGATGCTTATGTTTAACAGATGAAAATAAGGAAAAAATACGCTGATTGTACACATTTTCCAATATAGCAAATAGAAGAGCAAAATACAAGATGTGTGGCCTAACAGCTGCAGTACTTTGAGCTGCCAGAGCCAAAACTTATAGAATATTCCTTTGGCTGATTGAAATCTGTAAGACACTTCAACATCTGTTAGAACAAGATGTTTGTTTACCACATTCCCCTACAAAATGGAATGATGTTTCTTACCTAATGTACTGAAGAATTTTTAGATGAAAGAGGGATGTTTATGAGATCCATGCAGGGTATAATTGAAAGAATATTTCYGGATAAAAATACCATATGTTTTGTATTTCCATCGAACCTATAAATATCTCTCTAACAGTTTGGGCCCATAAATACCAYGATTGGGAAGAGTTTTATGCATTTGCTTAAGGCTTTTATTACTTTCAATTATCAGTTTGCTAACTGCATCTCGTTTTCCTCCCGCTACATAGCWGTATTCCCAAGAATAAATTCTGAGATATCAATAAGATCACTGCAATGAGCAGGGAACTGAGCAGTGCTGGGACACAGGGAACAATCTGCCTTCCACRGGGCACAGATAGCAATTCCTCCCCCACCACAAATGCCATGTGCTCTCTACAGTATTTGTGACCTGCAAGATTTATTTGCTGCCTTGGTTGCAGGGTATGATGGGGAAAAGCTTAAAAATGCAAACCTCCAGGAAGTCCCAGCTGCACAGGAGAGCTATGTAATGTAATTCTTCCAGCACAGCACATTAGCARGAATGGTGGAATGTGAGCATAGAAAAAGAAATCTAAGCTCCTAGAGAGACAGAAATTACAATTACTTACTACTGACCACGTAAGAAATTCTTACTGTCTATTAAAAAAAAWAAAWAWATAAAAAYRTCWGTGTTTTSCAAATTCTACCATTGAAAAAATCCTTTCCCCCATATGAACAGGGGAAACTGCCAGCATTTTAGGGAAAGATGCCATTTTCACTATTTTTTTTTCACTGCGTTATGGTAGTACAAGAGCACTGTTTGTCCTTTTTTAAAGAAAAACTATTTTAGTAACAGTCTTGTTAAAATCTGATTTGTGCTCTACTTTTCCATTCCCTCAGAAAGATGCACTCCTAAGAAAAATTAACCTTTGCTTATTTCTTTTTCAGCTTAATTTACACAATGGTTTTATTCTTCTGATATTTCATGTAATAAAAAAATAGAGAATGTCTCTGTACAGTTTCTACAAGCCTTGCAATTCCATGTGCACTGTTCTGTGCTGCCAGTAATGTTATTCAGATGCATGAACATTTAAACAGAGTTTAAAAGTTCAAGAATTCAACAACATGCATCCACCAGTACAGAAGCTATTGAAGTCACCTGGAAGAATACACAGTTGCTGCACTGAAATGTTTCTAATATCACTGTAATTCGAAGTGYTTGAAGTTGTGTGGATCTCTCCATTTTGCACTCAAATCACCCTGTGCCCCTTTACCAGGGAAAGCCAAAGTCATTCTGTGGCACTCCATGAGCTGGGGGCTTGGAGGGATATCTGCCTCCACCAGTCAGGAAAACAATGTGTTGTTCCCAAACACTTCCATGATCAGACTTTCACAACTTTCTTTAAGCCATAAAGAAGAAAAAGAGGTAGGAAAAATATTACCTCTGGAATTGGAGCCCAAATTCAAATTCCTCAGCCAAATTCAATGGCAAGTGAGGAATTTAAATAGGACTCATAGTTGAATAATGATTTTTTCCATGCCTCACAATACCAGTTTAAGTCATCAGAAACTCAACAACTGAATATACAAGTTCATTTCCCAGACAGTGCCAAACTAAGTGCAAATTTTTTTTTCCCAAAACTGCATTTATTTCAGGTCAACAAGAGGGGTAACACAATTTATACATGTGTGCATTCCTGATATGACGGTTATTCAACAACTACTTGTTAAAGAAAAATGTTACCACCATTGCTCAGGCAAAACAGCAACTTGTAAGTAGTTCTTAATTTCCTACTGCTCAAAACACCTACTGATCATGAGGAACATCCTATTCCACCTCACCATTTTAATTATATATTTATCAAGTGTTTAGGCTCCATTGGAACAGAGCTCCCATCCAATGGGAGTTTTGCAGGGTGACGATGCCACTGACAAGCCACAATCAGTATCCTGGACTGGGCTGTCCATCTTTGTGGAGTCCACAGGACCTATCAAATCAGACAAATGTCAGAAGACTGTTTTGAAAAGCACACTCCAAGGGAGAAATAATATAGGGCAGAATAATTTAGGACAGACTTCTCACTGATTTACAAGAGATYTACAATTACTGCAGGAAAAGCCCTTTGGAATAGTGATTTTCCATGATAGTCAAARCTTCCTAGAAAAACAAACAAACAGATTAAACTGACCTAATGGTAGTGCATTAGAATTCAGCCAAGAGCTCCGTGTGCCTTGTGACTCACAGCTTCCCAGGGATGAGGAGATGCACAAGGTCTAGAAAACASTGCCATTATCAGAGCAGTGTGAGATCACCCCCCAGCAGAGCAGAGCCTGCAGCTTTCAGTGAGCCAGGAGCCTCGAAGCTCCAGGAGCCCAAATCACAATCATCTGTGTAAACCAGCACCTGCAGCACAGAGCCAGGGAGCTCAGTCATGTAAGGGTGAGGGACAGAGGCCAGAAGTGCAAATGGGCTGTGCTTTGTTGTGTAAGATGCAAACTGTGGTGCCACAGGCCATGTATCCACATGGATACATGCACAGGATTGATGTAATGTGAAAACTTCAAGAGACTGAAGTCAACACAGATGGCTGGACATCAGGCTCTCCACAGACCTTGGGCTCAGATGTGCTGTTCCTCCTGGACTCTTTCCACAGTCTGAAGACACTCCTGGAACTGCCTGCAAAGTTCCAAAAAAAAGCAGCAGCAAAGCAATGGGCTTTTCCCATTTTCTGACTGTTCACTTCTTGTGCCTACTACAGCAAAACCACCTGGACACTGTTTGCTCTCACAGGAATGAATGACTTCAACACRGAGACCCACACAAGCCCTCCCTAAATGAGGTGTTTGAGACATTTTCCCAGTGGTCTGGACAAAACTGCAGAGTTATRAGCACCACAAATGACAGCCCCAAATGCATTTCAGGGGACTGGAAACCACCAACACCAGCTAGATAATTCTGGACATGTGTGCAGCAGCTGTCCTGGCTAAATATCATTCCACTCAACACTCCCTGCACAAGCTTGCATACAGGCTAGAACTAGCAGGATGTCTTCAATTTACAGACAATTATGAAGAGACAACAAGTCCCCTGGACACCTACAACCAGGCAGAGCTCACACAAAGGGCAAAGTCTAAGGCAGCTCTCAGCCACTGATCTGATTTCCTGCATTTTGGTCTCTCACACATAACATTAAAGAACAGTTTTTATACTCTGTCRTATAAAGCCCCCTCAAGGAATTACTCTTTTGAAGTAAGCTCTTTCAGTGCAGTATTTTAGAACATTTTGTCTCAATGTTAGATCTACTTTATGTTACTCATCTGCCATATTTTCTTTGGGCATATTTTCGAAGCGCTTTCCCATCAGTTGTTATAAGCCACTGTTTTAGGACAGTTTGGGCTTTGGGGCAGCTCTGTTAGCTTACTCTGACTAGYTAGCACTAGTATTCTACTCAGAAATCTAGGGTTGAAGATAAATTGTATTCAAATATTAACTTGGAAAAGTAGTTGGAAGGAGGAGGACTCACTGGGAAGGCTGCAGATTACCAACCAACTCTGAGATTTGGAAYTCAGAACAAGGAATTTCAATATACAGCTACCACTGAGGAAAGTGCTCCAGTGCTGTTTGCCAGGATGGTGGATAGAACAGTTTACATGCCTTGTTTTAATCAGAAGATTGATTTACTGAGAATGCTTTGGTATTGTGTGGTTACAGTCTATTGGAATAATTACCCCTTCGTCTTAACTGACTCCCTCACATCCRTCCTTAGAAATAACACTGGAGAGAAGCCAAACAGGAAATAGCATTTCTAGATCTGCCAAAATATCATTTGATTAGATTGGATATTGAGTAAAACCACGAGTGTTGTTTTTCTTGCTTGAAGTTACAACAGCTCATGCACAAACACTTTTATACCCTTTGAAATAGGTGCAGAACTGCCAGCAACAGAAGAATGGCTGTTTCCAGACACATTYTTTGTGCTAAATCCAAAGTGCACACATTTTTCACAATATTATTGTTATTCATCACCTTGCAAAACTTGGCACTGTAACAACTCAGTATTGCAATTGCCTTGGTGTGATGTGGCCCAGGGTCCATTATTGTRTGCTGATCCCTCATGCCAGGTTAATAATCTGGAAGAAGCTTGTTCAGGTTAAAACATCAGGATAAAGATCCAACYCYAATGGTTATTTGTTGGAGTTAGACCACTGATGAAGAACGCCTGGAAAATTCTGAGGCCTGAGGTAGAAAAGAGGGTTTGAGAATTGTTTTGAATAGATGYTGGACAGCAATTTCGGCTGCAATGAGCTTCAGAAAGTTCTCCTTTCTGCACAGTGTTTCTGGAAGTTAAAAAAAGCACCAATCTAACAGTTCAGCTTCTAAGTACATCTCTGATCCYCTTGCAAGAGTTTTGCACAATTCATTTACTGTGGAAAAGAGCTTGATGAAATGACTCTTAATAGGTGAAAAAATGAGCTTAAAACTTAAGGCTCAAATATTAAATTTGGAATTTCTGTTTCTCTGCTTTCTTSTATGGATCATGATGCTTCATGAAAGCAGAGAGGATTTTTTAGCAGAATTTATTTGCCTTCCAACTGCTATCCTGAAATGACAATCAGTTGTACACTATGTCATGGTAATTACAGTGAGAGTACAATGGCCAATAGGTGGTCAGGATGGTAAAAGAGCTAGTAGAAGTTCTATAACTGTTTGAAAAAAAATTGCTTTCCATAATTACAGTGCTGTAAATAAAAAAGGAAGATCATCTACTCCCATTTAAATCAGGGGCTCCTCATACAACCTTTTCTAGTGCAGTATAATATTACTTTTTAATGGCCAATACATCTTACTGCCTCTGGTGAAGATCCTGTTCCAGAACTGAATATAAATTTAGGATGGTACTTGAGGGATARTACCCAGCTCAACTTATGCTCTAAAAATTTGGATCAACTGGTATGTGAAACTTCCCTTTGACCCGTTTTTTTCCAGATATTTTCTCAGTGCTCAGAGAAGAGACAAGTGGAAATTCCACCCTGAAAATARAATGCAGCCACAAAGAAGCACTGAGCAAGGARATGAGTGAGGGTTTGATTGCCTGTYCTTACAATAGCTCTGMAATCCTCTATGAAAGGTGGTAACAAAACTGAGCACAACCACATCATGTTCTTCACTTTCAGGGTCCAAGCCAATTCCTAGAGAAATCCTAGACAAGCACTAGGAAGAAAAACTACCAAGTACATTCTAAATGACATTTTTTACAGGTTTCCAATTGCATGAAAGCAATTTGCTAGAATTTTTTTGCAGCTTATTTGGTATTTAAGGTGAAACCAAGAAATGGCTAYAAATGTAAATATTCTTACTCTGGAGACAGAAAGATACCTTCATGTGCTTCAAACTCAGAAACAACAGAAGAATATCACTAAATGTGGGGGTTTCTCACATCAACATGAAAAACTCAGCACTTTAGGACGAAAATGACCAACTGCCAAATGCTGGGAAAGATGGTAAGAGCAGCCATGCCTTAGATGACATTGTGCATGACTGGCCTTAACGGATTTGCTTTGTTGATGCTGAAGGAAAGACCAGAACAGCATCTTCTCAACAACTGGAGGTCACCAACAGCTGGGGATTCAGCACTGAGTGAARAACATGCAAGCTGAAGAGTTTTTATTGGGTTAAGCAGAAGTTTAAATGATTGCTGGATAAATTGCAACCACAGCWCCATCTGTCATGTGTGTGTTGCAGGGCAGTGAAGCCCGGTATAAACACTGYGGTGATTAATGGAATTGAACATGAAGAGCTGAGGATGTTTGCCTTGCTTTGCAACACACYTCTGCATCTGAAAGTGCTGTTTAACCTGCTAAGCAGCTGCCTTGGGTGCAAAGGAGAAGAGTTTCTCTGTTCTTGGATGACACTCTACCTCCCACATCAGTGATTCATTCCTCTTAGCCTTGAGAGRAGCAGCCTTCTTGCCTGGCTTGTAAACACATTTGGGAAGAATCTGGCAATGCTGGTGATCTCTGCTCAGAATTCCTTCCCTTATCCTGYTTCCTCCTCAATTCAAGCAGGCCCTTAAAAATTCCAGCAAACATAAATATTTTTATTATTGTTTACGATTTCCTTAGAGAAAAAAAAAAAATTCGACCTTTAAAGGGTTTGGGAAGAGGTCACACATTTAAACTGCATCTACTCAAGAGMTAAATATGTTTCCTGTGTTTTCCACATTAACTGCCAGTCCAGGAATTCACTGGTACAAACATCTCACTAATGCCCATAAAAAAAACTCAGTCACAAGATTTTCCCCACAAATTATAGGAAAGTAGGATTTTAAGCACTATTTCTGGAAATTCAAATGCTAGACTGAAAGTGTTTCTTAATGGCATATTTACATGCTTGATACTAAAATCAGAACTAGCCCAAATGTCTAGAATTTTAATGCAAAAACATGACTGACCCAGTTTTTAATCACACAATCTGGTCAAAACTGTCATGTTTTTCAAAGAACATTGTGCTTTCTAAACTTATTTATAYAAATTTACATTCCATTTGGTTTGTTATTTTTTCTCTCCTTTTCTGAAGTCTTTCTTTACACTGTTTTCCTTTACCAGGGAGTAGTTGATGTGATAAATGCAAACACCCAAACAAAATTTCAACCTGAAATTCACTTCAAAGGTTTATCAAAAWTTTTGAACTAGATTTTTTATAACTAGTTTTAAAAGTTAATTTAAAAATTTTCTTCACCATATATTTATATACATAAAAAGACACTATACACAGTAAAGAACATGTGGTTGAAGGTACCTCATTGCTCCCTCTGTAATACCATCTTCACAGCTTCACTAGATCACTGACTCTGACACTATTCCAAGTGTCAGAGACATCAGTGCTCCCTTGGCCAGTCCTTCCATGTAATAATAAAGCTACTCTCATTCTGACGATCTGAATAAGTGGAAAATTTCCACTTTTAAATAAACAAAATTGAGAAAATTGTATCAGTTCATTTGCTCTAAAGGAAGTTTTTAATTTTAAAGAGCTTGGCAGAGATGAGTCAAGCTTCTACTTTGTTTGGATGACGCTCTTACCTTTCTCTGCAAAAAGAAGCACAACACCAACGAGAGGAATACAAATGGCACAGGTTCTTCCTTGAATCATATTAAGGGAGTATCTGGAGACACTGATATAGGCACAGATTGCACTATCAGGGACAAGACTTSTGCTGCTTTAAGAGCCCTCATTTCTGCTTTCTTTGTAAGAAGCAATATTTATCAAATGTTAAAGCCTCTTTTGACAGCTTCAGCTTTGCCACAGGTTGGTTGGTAGTCACAGCATTTTCAGCTGGTAAAAAGGAAACAAAGCTGGGAGCTGATCCAGAGTACAGGTTCTATAAAGATTGACTGAAATTGCCTCAAACTGATTTCATCAGGCAGGACACTAAAACATCACAACTGAAAGACAAAAAAAAACAGAAACAGGGACAGCAGAAAACAACAAGWTAGTTTTCCTAGGAAAGCAGTTTCAACAAGGGATTATAATTCCTGAGAGATGGGAATTGTAAAGTATCGATGTCTTTGCAGGTCTTCCAGGACAAACAGCATGATCACAAAGAACAGTCCCTCTGTAATGATAGATTACATTCTSATCTTAGTGACTGTCAACATTAAGATAAGTGAGTTTTGCTTCCAAGTCAACATCCAAGCTGCTGAAATGACAGRCCCTGTGCAGCCCTAATCAAACACAGCTCCAGCCCTCACCTTTGTGAGGTGGGAATGCTCTGCTCTCTGTTGAACCTCCCTCTATGTTTAGACCCATACAGAAACAGGCAAGTACCACAAGTCTGCTGTTCTGAGAAAAAAAGCATCTAAATAGGAGAGTGTAAACCTTCCTCAAGTGGCATCTATAGTCAACCCTTACACACATACAACACGTGGGGAGGCAAACACTTTAATATAAATACGAGATTCAAATGAGCTGAAGTGCCAGGTCCAGCCCTTGGGTCACAACAAGCCTTGGCAAAAATACAGGCTGGGGGCAGAGTGGTTTTCCAACCTAAACAATTCCAAAATTGTCCTTCCTTCATCTTGAATATTTTTCAGYTACTGGGGAAGCTGTAGAACCAAAGATGTGCAACGGCATGATCTGACCCTGATGTGCTAAATTTAAAAATACAAATACATTCAGACTATTTGCTGCAATCATTAAGGATGTTCCTGTTCTGACAGATGCTTGTTATGATTCAAATTGACCTCTCTTCTATCTTCTGTTGTTCTGGGGGTTGCAGAGCTTTTTTTACTGTATGTCATGGAGCCAAAATCCACAGAAAGCAGTCTCAGCTTTTGCCACCTTTGCACAGGYAGTGTTTAAGGGTATCACGCAATGGGGTTTGCTGGGATAGATTGACACACACKAAAGGATTGGTTGAATTGGGCATGCAGCTTAACAATGAATGAAAATCAAAACAGTCACAGCTGGATTTCAGTTCATGCTTCATTCAACACTAGTCAAGCACAAACTGCAGTAGGTTTTTATGCAGGCTATAAAAAATTCAAATTGTTTTTGTACTGTGACTTCATCATACTGAATTTTTAATACGTATAGACAGACTTTAGGTAAACAATCATAGAAGACACCTAAATCATCTATGACTGTTCAAGAACAGGAGAGGTTCTTACCAAAGCACCAGTATGTTTCTGAAAAATTAATCAAGCTGTTTGTAGCTAAACTAACCCTGAATTGAACCTATTTATCAATATTATTTTTGCAAGATGGAAATGGGCTTAATTTGAAATACTAAAAGCTGAATYATTTGGGTTGAAAAATCTGAAATATAGTATATTGCTTTTTCAGTTTGCAGCTTTTTATTTCCCTTTGCCTTTATACTCTAAAAAAGCAGAGACTCTTCTGACATTCTACAAAGGCTACTGACTGTGATCAAACATAACAAGAAAATAAAATGTAGATCTTATTTTAAATATTTGTCTGAATCTTTCTGACTTCCAAGATCCAGAAAGATGGATACCTTCACTGGCCTGGATATACTATACCTAATTTAATGGCTTCTCCATGGTAAAGCCATAGAATCTCCCAAGGACACAGGGTTTCCACATGTACTGGAAATATCAGTGCTGCAATATTTTTGCATTCAACAGATTGTAAATTTCTGAAGATTAACGACTGGCACTCATAATAAACTTTGTTATCAGTGTATGACAAATTAGACTTATAAATTAAATGTTGAAYCAACTCAAGTTTTGCTGCAGAACAGAGTAAGCTGTTTGGATATTTAAGTGTCCCTAGAGYTCCCCTCCATGCAGTTTTGTCTCTTGGTACTGGACAATGCAGACACATCTTTTGGATAGGCAGGTTTCTGGAATATAAAGAAGTTCTGCACTGCCCATTCAACAGGAGGCTGCATTAATAAGAAGCTCTTTTTAAATCCACATCAATCAGAAAAAGTAGCTGKCTCAGACTGTAATTATTCCCATGCATGTTCAAGAAAAAAAATATGAAAAGCTGCTCCAAACTCTCAGTTTGTATCTATCTCTCCCTCAGACCATCTGGGATGGCAGAGGGTGCCTGATGCAAAGCTCCAATCAGGTTATCTGTGTTGATTTGAGCTGGCTTTGAATCCTGCTCTAAAGGAGGGGATGGTACTTGCCTTTGAGGAGCACTCAGTCACAATACCTTGCAAAGATATTTAAGTGGCAGCCTAAGAACTGCAAGGAGGACTGGCTGTCAGCTCTCACAAAACATGCCAAAAACACCCCAGGTTTTGTTGTAAAGAGAGTAAGGATTAGTTTCTAGATCYTAAATTATGCTTGTCTTGTAAGTAAATAACAACAGGCTGCTAGTACACAAACAGCTGGGGAACTCATCAGCTCTTCAGGAGTTCTGACCTGCAAGGTGCAAGCACCCAGTTGGGAACTTGATGCTTGGTTTAAATCCCAAAATGATCTCCTACTGTAGTAAACATTTACTTCCTTCTGAGTGTTCTACTGAAGGTTTAATTTAGAGCACACTTTACCTGAGAAATTCAGGTTGCAGGCACCTCMCCTGAGTCTCCTTTTATATTGATGATGCAAGTTTGCCTTGAATATAYTGCTATTAAATCTACACTTGTTGCTATAACCTAAAAAAACCTGAATTTAATGGAGCACCTCATATCATGCTAGGCTAGGCCAGGGACCAGAACTTTGAAGCATGCAGCTTATTTCAGCCACTCAGCACCATTTAGACATTGGTCCTTCAGCTCATTCTCAGCCTCTTCTTGGCAGAGTCTGCTGTGAGTGGTGCCCAATATTATCCTCCACCCATAACCAGCATTTTGCTTTATTGGCTGTTATGGGTCTTGATTGCTGCACTGGACAGATCTGCCACAGGCCAAGCAAAGTGTGCTGCAAGTGTTCATGAGTTTTATAGACACTGGCCTTGTACAAGTCTGCAAAAATAAATTTCTCCTGAAGTCCTTTCAAGCTGCTCAGGCCCTCCTTGTTTGTTGCTTAGCRTGAGATCTTTCTGTCCCTAAAACACTTTGGCCACAGTATGTGAACACAGCATCTGAATTAAAGTACAGGTYCCTTTACATATCCTAACCTTGTCCTGGCAAAAATTAGCCCCTGCTAGGCCATCCCATGCAGTCTTCTCTGGACAATAAATTTACTTTAATTCAGTCATATTAATGAAAATAAATATTAAWATTAATGCCTGTTTGGATTGTCCTTTAGCTGCCTCCAAAGATAGGCTGTGACAAGGCCTCTATCAGATCACAGATGACTGAAAACACAGAATTGTTTGTGGTAGTTGTCTTATTAAAAAAATCAGCATTCACAGTTTGCACGACAATTTCATTAAGCATCATTTCATTAAGCAGGGTGATGAAGTTCAAGCTGTACAAAAGAAAGGAGCATCCTTCCTTGTGAAAGGGCTTTGTTGGCATCCTAGACTCTGATTCACATATTAGGTATTTAAAACAAAGTACCTTAAAATTACTTTTGGCACAGTGTCATGCAGCCCTGTGGGATCTGTAAACCTGAGAAGCAGAACGAAGAGTTATTTGCAGCTTGCAAGAACTTGCAATCTGATCACCAGTTTGAATTTTTCCTGTCCATTGTCCCGAAGACAGACAGTGACCTGGAGCACTCACAGCTGAGAACTCTGTTGTTGACAGCCTTGCCTAGAAGRTCTCTCAAAGGAAGCACCATTATAATAAGAGATCAGCTAAAAAAAGGTTAAAAAAAMCCCACTTGCTTTAAAATATTCTAAAATCTCCCTATACAGGTGAATGCTCATAAAACACTTCAATTTTAGTAGGTGGTTATAGCTGTTTAAGGCTGAAATCAAAAGTTCAGTTTTGCTTGAACATTATCCAGAGAAGTCATTGKCTCTTTAGCAAGATTTCAATGTACTTGAGAAAACAAAAGATTCAGCCTTAAATAGCTAATCCCTGTTCTTGCTATTTTATTTTGTGGTRTTATTTTCATACCAGTCACATTATTACAAGCACTGAAACACAAATGAATTTCTGCACACCAGGTCTGCATTGTTTGTGGGGGTGGTGGGAAGTTCTCAGGCCATCAGATGAGCTTGATATTAATCACMGTACATGCCACAAAGCTGTGTGACACGGACTTCAAACACGCTGACAAAGTACTCATTTTTGTAATTAACCACAGTCTTGGTGCCCTCTTGCTTCAAGGCTGAAAACTTGAGTAAGTCAAAATTGTTTCATTACATTGAACATGCTACAGCTCTTCCAATCTCCTGCACGACTATCAATTACTTCAATCACCGATTTGCCAYGTGTGATATTTGATGCCTGAGGCAGGCAAGGTAAATTACATGCACAGCACATCCTTTTTTTATGCTTGGGSTTTAAAGCCCTACATACAGCATGCACAGTAGAAGGYTCTGAAATGTTCTGCTTGCCCCTACAGAAAACCAGAGAAGCAGGAGTAGGTTGCTTTRCAAGGCAGAAGTTTATGTAACCACMATGGGATAAYCAAGCTGGAAGAGTCTAGAAGGGCTACTACACATCCCTTAATGGGGATACCCTCAGAAAGTAGGTAAATTAACCACTGYGCCAAACACGTAACTGTTTACATGTAAGCCAAGGGATTCAGTCTTAATTCCTACATTTTCTTTTCCAGAAAGCCRTTTTCAACTGGCATTATGGGGTGATCATGTGCTAGCTAAGTTTGAGACCAAGAGTAGACAGGTGGCTCTTGCAAATCCCCTGATCTGGCACCTCCAGCATACAAAGCCAACATCTGACAGCACATCTGCTCCACAGCCACACTGTGCTCTAAGAGYCACCCAGCTTCAGGTCAAATGGGCTGGAACTCCTGGTGTTTTATGCACTTGAGGCAGTTTCCAAGCCAGGATGAAAGCTCGCTCACATTAGAATGCCTTAGCAAAAGCTACCTTGGATTTAGTTCTATAGGAAGGAGTTACTCATGGCACTAATATCTTAATCTTTTCAGGTATAACACTATGTCCCTACATTTGCACCTACTTTTTCTGCTTAGKTATGCCAGAAGCCCTGGAAACCAGACCTTTACTGGAGCAGATAATTCCCTTGCATAATCTAGTATCCATCCCACTTCACACTCGTCAAGGCTGCTGTTCCACATCACAACTGTGCTCGGCAATCAGCTGAGGAGAAAGACAGCCRATGAATAATGGATGGCTGTTAGAGCTTCCGAATAACAGGACTGCTTAARGGAGATAATAAAAGATAAATGTGCACTCCTGCACATCCTTTCCGTATGTTTAGCACTTTGTTCCATGCAGTTTTCTTAGCCCATAAATAGGTATTTAGGGAGAATGCATGGAATGGCAGTGGAGTGGGGTCATTCAGTCTGACAAAGTCACTTAATGTATGTAGAAGTCATTTGAGGAGTCACCTTCAAAGAAACAAACTAAAGCCCTTTCTTGCATTCAAAAAGGAACATCTTCCCACATGAGAAGTAGTTGTAAGCCAGTGAGGAGCTCAGGCTCCTGAACTATTTTCAGAATGATAAATAGTTTCCCTATTCAAGGATCCAATCAACAGGTCTCCTTTAATCTTTTAGCTTATTTAGAATATGCTTAAAGTGAATTTTAATAGACTGTTTGATATGGGTCGGTTTTGATATGTGGCAACCTCAATAATTTGCAGTTTTTTGAACATCAGATACATGCTACTTCTAAGGCTTGGAAAGTAACTGCTGTCCAGACCTGAAATCTCCCCTTATCTCCAGGAACTCTTCTTTATAGTTCACCTTGTCCATTATTCCTCTAAACCCACTTACATACTGCAAATCTCAATTTCCTATCTGTTCCTAACTGCCAATTTTCCCTGCRATGTATGCATTTCTTTCTTCCCTGCAACTGTCCTTATCTCTTATCCCCCCCCACCAAGGGATGTTAAGTTCTCCCTAATCTTCTATCATTACTCTCAGCTGCATATTCATTCTTTTCCCAAAACTCCTTCCAGTGAAAGTGATATAATGGAGATCTATCTTCACATTGCTCCTCTGAAGCACATCTGTTCCTGTTTTGCTCTAATGATGTGTTTTCTACTAACTGGTTTTACATAGATTTGAAGGGGAATGGCACACTTGCCAGAAATACACTGATTTCTCTGAACAGTCAAATAAAATAAATCATCAAATAACTTCTTAGAAAAAGTATTATTAGTCACAAGAGTGTATAGCTGTTTTTAGGCATTGAAAAAATAAGTGGACAATTAAGGTCCCACAACATGATTTTTGTCTTGAAACGTGTTCTCCCTTGAATGCAACCATTTGTTCTCACAAATCAGCACTTGTGGACATAAATTTGGGTTCCATCCCAACACGTATTTGTACAGATTGTACTTGAAGCCCTTATTAACACAAACTTTTAACACTAAATTGGGATCATGCAGTTGGATCTGAGCAGCTAATTAGAGTACACTTTTTGAGGGAATATGACCTGGCAATAGAATGTAGAAGATGAAATCCAAGGCAAAGCTACTGCTGTTGAGAAACGTATCAAATCTCACTGTCTGTGAAGCTATTCTAGTTCAGAGTTTTTCTTTTTAAAATCCTGTTTGGGTCTTGAGTATTTATTTGGCTTCATGCACACCCATACTTAAGAAAATCCAATCTCAGACTGTTCTGCTGCTTCTTTTGGTTTTAATCAGGAAATGCTAGGCTCAGGTGACTCCATCATTCCAACAGCACTCCATGAATTGCTGTGTATTTACAAAGGCTGGCAAAGAACACTGCACAGTCAAAGGGATCCAACGGCAGTGACAGAAAGAGCACTCAAGTTCAGATTTTGAGAAACTTGCCTCACTTGCTGAAAAAGGTGTTGCCCTCCATTTGCAAGTATCTTCCATATATATCTACTTATAATTTTGATTACAGACCCAGATATTCTAATATTTCATTTTCCAAGTTCACCTTAGCTCAYTGTTCAAACGAGCCTCCTGTCTCCCTTCCAGGCTGCATGCTCCCCACCTCATGGCTTTATAAGCCAGAGTTATCAAGGGAATGTTACAGGTTCAGTCTTACTGTGTTTGCTGCCCACAGATGATTTTCTTCACCCTGCACAGCCGCTGAGGAGGTCAGTTCAGGCTCTGCCAGGCTCTTGTAAGATTTAAAATGGAGCCAGGCAATTGAACAGATGCTGGCCTGAGACTTTGGATGYTACAGCATGCTGATTCGCTTACGCAAAAACTATCACCATTCCCTCACCTCCCTGGCTTGGCTAAAGAGGATTTGCTAGTGCTCCTACTTGAGGGGAAAGAATACAGTGGGGAAAATGTGCCCTTTGTAGAGCCCAAGGGCAGGGATTTTTTTAGTTCGAGGCTTTGGAAATTACTTCCCAATTTCATTATTTGAAAATACAGCATTTTTTTTGAGAGGTATTGTTTTCTTTTCCCTATAAGACTACATAGGATAGTTGAAGGATAAAGTTTATTTCAGTGGCCCCGAAGCTGTTACATGACTGTGGACACAAGGATCYATGTCTTGACCATAGTCTCTGGTAAGCTTAAGCATCTCACTTAAGCTCCTAAGCTTAAACCCATGACTGAACACTCATTTGGGGCATTTCAATCTTGGTTCCTACATAATGAACTGAGCTTGCTGGGTGGTTTTCCCAATGCCAGCTTGTGGAGGGCAACGCTGACAGAGCAGGTTTGAGACTGTRCCCTAGTAATGGTTATGTGAGATCCATGAGTTTCAAACTGGCAATCCTGAAGCTGAAACCAGACCAGGRACACTGCTAAAATTGAGAGGACCAAGCCATTTTAGTAATTCCTGCCTTATGCAATATTGCTTTGCTAAAGCTGTGAGGATTTTTCAGAGCCAGAAAAATGGACTGAAATGGATGGCACACTGGATAAAAGAAGCCATCATGAACAGTACAGGACTGGACCCAAATGGCTATAGACCAATCTTCCTTTGATGTGACTAGAGCTGTGTAAATTCACACCTACAGAGAAGAGTTGTAGTCTAGTTTATACCACAAAMAGGCCTCATCAGGATGGCAGCACCRTGGTAACAGGACCTAGGTCCTTAGGACTGACCKTCCTGACCATGCAGCACAGGAATTTTCGCTTTATAGACATCTGTTGCATCCTGTCAACTAGAACTCATGAGCACTGGCAGCCTCAGCTGCCCTCTCTAGCCTCTCTAGACTTCAGATTCTTCTTATGACATCCAGCCTAGACTTTAATCCCTATCTGCTAAAGCAAAACAAACAGTAATCTTGGTTAATCTAAGCAATCTAAACAAGCAATTCTTGTTTCTGAATTGCTCAAGTTTCCTCTGTCTTTAAGGTATCYCCTCTAAGTGTGTTTTAAGACAGGTCCCTTATTCAGAATTATCTCTCCAACACAGGGATAATTTATACTATTCAATAAGCTTAAATATTCAGACTCAGAAAATCTGAATTGTTACTTTTCTTTTTAGTTTCCTGATTTKGGGAAATTGTCCTTCTCTTTCTTGCCATCAGATCAACTAATTTCTTCTTTTTCTTCTCAATAGCTGCTTTTTAATTTGTCCTTTCTTTTTGCAGCTATGTTTTGGCTTAGTTATATGCTATCGCTTAACAATAAAACCTCTTTTTTCTGTACTATTTCAGCTCCAAACCACATTTTTTTTTGTTTTTGCAGAAAATGAGAATATGAATGACAGGTAATAGTAATAGATTCTAGAACAGCCAGGACAAAGCCAACTAAACACAGCTGTAAATGACTCCTATTTGCTTCTCATACACGTTGCAAAAACAACTCTGTTCCTATTTCCAATTCCATATTAACTTCCACTTGCAAACAATAAAGGSAACAGGTATTGCTTGGCCCTACTACATCATACAAACAAACAGAAAAACTGAACACTAAAAACCCAGAAAATCAGAAAATTGAAAAGTTTCCACCAAAGAAACAAATTACATTGGAAAAGATTCAACCAATCYAATGTTTACCTTTCTCAAGACACACAAATCTGAGTTCTATGAATAGATTATGCAGCAGTTTTCCACATTCATTACCAGCCATGCAAAGCCATCTAGCCAGGCCCCACAGATAACTGCCAAAGCAAAGGGCCACTACAAACGGCCCCAAATGAGAAATCTGATCTTTGCCATATTAGCACCCACAGAGCTGCACCAYGAGGGCTATCAGCAGCTCACAGCATCCAGCCTGAAGGTTTCCAGGTGACAGCTGAACAATCTGCTAAACACACATTCCATGTAAYTGAACATTTACAGATAACCTAGAGCCTCCCACCCAGTGGGGTCTAAAAGCCATTAAAGCCAGCCTCTTATGAAGTATGGCCAGAACATATTTTACATGCAAATCTGCATCTAAGCTCCCTGTAACCAYTATGCATGCAAAATGACTCAGAGTTTTGCTTTCTGAAATACTTCTTTTTCTGATTTTTGTATCTACACAGCCATATACTGTATGTGAAACAGAATGATGTGCAATATTCTCTGCCTTTGGACATCCTACACACAGTGAGGTGCTTGCACCATGCACTGCCAACATTCCCATGTCATCTGYTCAACTCCAGGCACAGCATTCAGCATGAAAACATGGCACATGTACAAAGTTCAGCATTACAAGTATAACAATTTAAATAGAAATAATATCTTATACACAAAAAGAAGTWCTAGAGATGACATTTAAAATACCAGGTAAGCTGACTTCAAGGWATCAGGTCATAATTTAAAAATGCCTTTATGAGTAGCTTATTACATTCCAATAAAATGGAAAGCAGCTTTAAGCATATTATAAACCCAGGTAGCAGAGGTTAGAGGTGGTAGGCAGAGCAGGACTAAGAGATTACAAGGCRTGATTAAACTACTCTCTTTAAAAAAGCTGTTTTAAATGTAAGTAATAAGCACATTTTTTAATCCATTCTCATTAGCCATTACCATCAGTGTCCATAAATCWTAAAATGTGTCTTGTTGGGTGATGTGGACACGGATTAGCACAGTTCAGGTGGTGGGCATCACCACTCTGCAATGCCAGGCAGGGAAACTGGTTCCCCAAGGGTGCTATATATATATATTGCTGTGATTTCAGTGACATGTCCCATGACTGGTTGTGCTACAGCAATGGATTCTCACTCTGGAAAAATGAGAATGGAGTAATGAACTTCTCTTTTGAGCATATAAATAGACTRCAGAACTGAAAAAGACTGATCATTTGAGCTACAGAACGGATCTGTAAGGATCCTTTACATTTCCCAACAAAAGGACCACACCTAAGTCAGCAAGGTTTCGATTTACTGCATCCCTAATTCCTCAGGTTCAAGGGTAGCACCTCCCATAACTTCAGTCTGTAAAGATACAGAGAGCAATTCACRCATCAGGAGCACATTTCTGGCTGCAGACAGCTTGAGCAGGATGGCTGCAGCTCTACTACACTCTCACAGCCTGGAGCTAGGAGTATTGGTGTTAAAGTAAACGGAGACTAATGGATTTCTGATTACAGCAACAGAGGCTTAGAAAGACTCTGGTTATGCTTGAGCTGGTCCCTGGGATGTAGAAAGTGTTACTTTGATTCTTGGGACAGTGTATTTGCTTTTCAGCCAGGGCCTCACTGCAGTCAGACCTTTSACATCTCCCAAGAGCCAGCAGCTCCTGGAGGAGGAATGTGAGAAGCTTCAGGACTCATTAGCAAAGTTTCATGCCTGCTCATGGGAGGGCCTCGGCAGCAACAGTGCAGCCTTAGGGAACGTCTGCTGCAGTCACACATAAGGGTAATATGAAGATATCAAAGGTAAATTTAGATCCCAGTTGATWCCAGGTTACTCAGTTTAGCCACAAGAGCACCAGGCTCAGCACAAGCTGACTCGCCTGGCAGGCCTGTGGGTTAGGCTTTTATTAGCAGCTCTGAAGCTCTCCTCAAATACACTTCCTCAATTCTTCCAGTGTGGGAAGAATATTCCTCACAGTAACTCAACCCTTAAGTGGATTTGTATGCATTCCTCCCACACAAGTTGAACATTCAGGGGATTTCTCACCACACCCTGTCCTACATACACACATRGATCTTGCTGCATTACCTCAATCACTGGTTCAGAGTTTCCTCTTTCTCTGAGGCTCTACTAAATTAGGGTTACACAGTGCTGTCCCMTCASCCCCTACATTGACCAAGAAAGGGGWATTGATTCAGTGCTGGTATCRTGAGAAATCCAATACTAAAACAGTGGCTTTGAAATCCTCCACAAGTCAGAAAGGTTAAATGACACAAAGTATGCTGTAAAGCAACTGGAATACTCAAGCCATGGGAAAATAACTTAAATGTCACCAGGGCAGACCAGCTAGGATCAACTGAATTCCCCATCTACTGTGGCTCATGCACCTGTGAAAATGGATTTCTTGAGACACACTATTAAAGGGTAGACAGTCAGTCATTCTTTTGTTCTTTATTTATAARCAATGCATTTATTTAGCAAACTAATTTACATGATTAGATAGTAGATTTGAAGGTTTTCTCGATTTGCAGCTTACTGTTRCAGTTCTGGATCCTTGTTTTTCATAGCTTGTATGCTGCCAATACACATCTGGCATATAAACTGCAGATGAACATTCACAGATGGCAGAAAATACCTCAGCAAATGGTTTGCCCAGATATATATGTGGATGAAATTACTCTGAGTGCATTGCTGGCAAAGTTTTGCAAGTTATGTGAAGCTGTACATGAAATTTCTSTGCAAATAACTGTGAGGCTAAATGCCTATACCCAGTGCTTAAAGAAACCTGGCTAGATTAAATCTGGATGGCTTTAAATTTCATAATGATCTAAATATTAGCTGTTCAAAGACAGACTCCTGAAGGAAGTGCCCATGACTTAAGTGCTTTTTCTTGCTGTTACRCGTGTATTTACCATAATTACAGGGACAGAGTGACCAATTCTGTGCAGATGCCCAAAGGTGGCTCTGCATTTCACTACTGTACACAAATTGTAMACCCATTAGAATGCAGTTTTGAACAGTGTGCCGCAAGTGTTTTACCACACTTAAAACTAAGGCWATAGGTTAACACTAATTAAATATTTTCACTGTGCTAACATGTGAAATGGATGAGGAAAGCTGAAAGCAYGTGACTGAAACTGAATGTAAACATCACTACCTTTATCAAAAAATAATGTTTTGAGTTTACTATTCACCATATGCTAGATGCCCTTGATTTCTTCTGTGTCTTCTTTTCTTACAAGAATGAAAGAATTTTATCCCTCCTTTTAAATTAACTTTTTACTCTGCAGTGTCTCTAATCAAAATAGAGTGACACTCAACAAAACCCCAAAAAACAAAAATAACAAACAAAAAAAAACCCAAGCAAACAACAAAAACCCAAACGAAAACCATACAAATAAAAACCCCCCACCAAGCACAGTGGGAGAGCTGTGCCTGAGGTTCCAGGATTTTGTCCTTAATGAAAAGCTTTACTCAAAGGGTGGTTCGTTCTTCAGGAGAAATGGCATCACTCCCATCTGGTTGCCATGCTGCAGCAATTTGGCAGAAGGGATAACAGATGCTGAGACTCCAAACTGCTCCCACACTCTTTTCCCTSTCTCTAAAGGGAGTTGCACAGAGCCATCACTGAGCTGTTAATGGGTGCAAGATGTGTATTTCTGCAACACTGAAGATGGTGAGTGTGTGCAGGAAGTGAGGGGTGGTGAGGCTTTTACAGCTAAAGGAACCACTTAAAACTCTGTTAGTAGTCAACTAATGTGTATTTTCCTCCCTTCTCTCACTAGTAAGGCATCTGCCTTCCCTCTCATCCTCTCAATGYGGCCATGAAATGGCTTGAAACTCAAAACAGACTAGCAAGGCCTGTGGAGTGAACCATAATTGTTCCTGTACACTACTGGTCCCCTGGGAAAGRCTCCCAACAAAATATCCCAGCAAAACCAGCTAAATCACAGCTCAGAGCAATGCAGCAGCTTCATCACACAGGAACAGAAGAGTGTGTGTGAGCTGGGACACAAGTGTGTGGATTTCTCAGCCAACCAGATCTTCATTAGCTCTTCACCATAATCAAAGTTGGATCTCCTTCACAGCACCCTCTCATTGTTCCCAGCCCTGAGCTAAGGCTCACATTGAGGACACACACTGACATCTGCACAGAGAGCTCATGGACTTCCAGCACCAGGGTAAAAGATGCAGAAATAATGGGGGAAGAGCACAGCAGGTCTTAATATCTGCCTGCCAGGGAACAATTGGAACTCTTGGGTTATAAAAGGTATTGTTATCTGGATTTATGCAGGCAAAACAATTTAAAATCATTAATCCACCTATCCACAAAGAACATTCAGAAGTTACTCCACGAATTAATGTCCAATTGTGTTTTGCAAGAAAGAAAACCATTCAGATATCATTTCAGATATGAGATTTGGCAGATCTCATACAATTAAGAATTGCATCCAGCTTGAAACTAACGATTTTAAGGAGATCTGAAAAGACATCTAAAAAACAAATTAATTTCAGGGTGGAGGGAGACTTACTGGAGTCCTTCAAAGTGTAGACTAAGCTTAAATTCACCTGGCACAAAATGGTTTACTATGCAGAGCAATCCCATGTGAACGTTCCATACATTTTGGGTTTAAGGACTACACCAAATAGAAGCAGTTCACTGAGACATTTGTAAACTTTTGCTTCCAGTAATAATGACTTCTCCAAATCAAACTCTGTAGGTCCTAGGATAAAGCTATCCATAACACTTTCTCCAAGTAGYATTAAAAATCCCAGTAAACTTAGCTGTTATTTCTGGGTACAAGAAGAAAAACCCTCAGCTGTTTAGACACAGAAGAGAATAATCACATGAGTATGGGAAATTTTAGCGTTAATCTGGTTCATTCCCTGAAAGAAAATTAGAAATTAGTATTGGATAGAAAAAAACYTTTTCGCTCATTTTGCCAAATGTTCTGCAAAAGCTCATGTAAGGTACAAGTTGGTTCAACCATATAAAGCATCTTTTGGACTAACTTGACCTATATAGTTGCTTCCCTCTGGGTGGGGAAAGCCAAGAATAAATGTAGTATTGTGCTGAAAATAGTGATGAGCTGTATTCAAACTCAGCTCCCTTTGGTGATAAAATTAATGGTGGATTTCCTCTATTTTTCCCGGGGTTGTCTGTGATGCTACTAGAGTTAGAACAGGAAAAAGAGAGTTCTTGCAGAAGTGATCTCAACTTGAGTCATGCCTAAAATAACCTTGTGCACCTAAGGGTTCCTCAAGCTGCACACAGGGAATGACACAGTTAAAGCACTTCACAGTTCATGTCATACAGTTGCTCACCCGTGCTTCCTCCTCCCCGACGTGACAGCGTGGTGCATAATTCAGGCTCTACTGTGTGTTCTCAGCAAACAGATGGTGGTAAAGAATCCTGYAGGATTTGGTGCTATTTCAGTCTGGGGAATTGCATTTTTATTCCATGAACTCGACTTTCTTGGCTCCAGCCAGACAGTTCTGGCTCTTACTTGCTTTCCAGTGTAGAGCACTTTGCATGACCCCCTTGAAACCTGTGCTGCCTTACTGAGCCCCATCTGCTGGGAGGGGCTTTTCTCAGTAGAGTCTATGCTGGGATAAACCAAATCCACTGATTCTGTGATGCCATTTTTGTGGAGAACAGGAAGATGGTCAGTCTTCCTCAGGCACTGCCTCATCAAGAAAGAAAGCTCTGCTCATCCCAGGAACCACTTCAGTGTCACAGTTCAGCCACTGCTATGAGTGTCCTGAGAGGTCAGCTCTGGAAAAAGACTCAGCATTTAACAGGGACRTGGTGCAGCTTCTCTGCCAAAATGCCTCTTGCCATTCTCCAGCACCATTTCTAACAACGCAATGCTCTTCTGCAGACACCATTCAGTCACCAACATTTTCAATAAGTGTGATATTTCAGCCAAACCTACCACATTAATGATTTTCTGCATTTCTGCCAGCACATGTTCATCTAATAAGGCTCCAATGATTAGTAGAAGAACAAGAATTTTGTGTGTGAAGAAATGAAGATGAACATTCATCCTCTGGGACGTGAGACAACCATAGCAGATTTCTACYGTGCAACTAACTTGTCTCAATTTTTGCATTACAAGCTGATTATAAAGCCAGGACTTCAACAGGTGAGAAACACCGTTCCAAACCAGCAGACATCATCTTTTCAGACAGAAGTCCATCTTGAGATTTTTAAGCTTTTACTGAATTACTGGAAAACTCTTCATATACATGCACAGTAATATTTCCCAATGCCTTCATGCTTCTAGCACACTTTGAACTTAAGGAACACTTAGCATATAAAGAAGAAATCCAGTCCTATTCCCCAGCTATCCTAGTTGTCTGAAARTCTTAGTCACAGAAAAGGCTTTCTGTCCGGGAGTGAATGACGTATTGCATTTCTTTGAAAGTAGCACATAATCACATTCTCCTCAGCAGCTGCAAATCCATTTCTGCTGAAACAACCAACTTTCCCTCTAGATTTTTTCACTATAAATTTCCCAGGAGAAGAGTAGATCACTGATACTCTGACTCTTTGTAAAACAGCAGGAAAAATTTGACCAATTAATTACATTGGCTGCTCTGTACTGCTGGAATCTATTCCAAATGAAGAGATGCAGTCAGATTTCCCAGGAGTCAGAAGTATCCATGTTCAGGTTAATTCCTCATAATCCTCCAAGTATTACTCTCTGGCTTGCCCAAGTTCTTCCACCAAAAGCATAGAAGCTGGAAAATTCTGTCCACTACCTCCATCAAATCATCAGATTGATTCACTGACATCTGCCAGTAATGTGCTTTAAGTGCTGCTGCTTAATTCCCTACTGCTCCAAACATTAAGCCTGAAATGAATAAACTTTACAAAAAGGTGTTAATGGACATTGCAAAGGAATTTATCCCATTAGGTCACTTCTTCCATTGCTATATTCCTGCAAAAGAGCATTTAGAAATTTAATCCCAGAGAATTCCTTCAACACTGAAGAAACCCTGCAAGAAATACTGTGTAATACAATGCATGGAAAAAACGTCCTGTTGGGACACTGGGAAAGACAAGTCTGGTGATGTGACTTGGCACTGGTTTTGGAACAATAATTAACAGTGAGAACTGAGATGGAGTCAAAACAGTCCTTCCCAGCTTTCACCAGGAATGTTTTCGTCCAGGAGGCACAAAGGAGTCCCTGAGGAGTTCCCTCAGTGTGATCCAGAGGGCAGGGTGGAGGTTTCCACAGGGATTGCAGGGACTCACATTTGGGCTGGTTGGGAAAAGTGAGTTTTACAGTGATCTCCTTCTCATGGAAATGCAGGGAAGACAACTAAAACCACTGGTAAAAGATAGAGATTCCTGAAGTGTTCTGCAGTCCGGGGCATTTTCAATGGAGCTAAACATTATCGTCTCTCCATGCTAATGTGATCTTCTCACTAAGGGAGAGGAGCCACGTTGAACCATACATGCCATATATGAACACATATCTACACAGAGTCCAAAAACCCCAATATATTTTGTACACAAAGCTTTCCAGCACTGTTGGTGTATTTACATGTATAAATTAAAAATAACACATTTGGAACACTCAAAATTAAGGTTTTAAATCCTGACATACTTGTTTTGCAGGTAAGATTCCAGTGTCTTAGCAACTTACACTAGCTGCAGTTTATTGACTGCACCTTTTCTTCCCCATTCCTGAAAATCTGTATCATTATGGGTTTTCATTACACTATGAATCCTATTTCCTGAACCTGTAGGTTTTGCCATGAAATAGTTCCTATCAATCTTCCAACCTCTTCATTACAGCACCATTTCAAAAAACAAAGTTAGGAGTAGGAACATAGGTCTACTCAATTTTATTTTTGGAATGCAAAAAAAATGAGTGTTTGGAAAACATGAAGGGAGGCAAGCAGATGGAGAAAAATGAAAAATGAGCTCCAAAGAATGCATCATTTTCCAAAGTAGWTCTTATATTGGTTCCACGAAAATTATAGATCTATCTTGGGGTTTGCCTTATGTGCCTTGTTACGTTACTTTATCACCAAGAGCACTCACATCCCTTTTCTGAAATATTCAGGGAAAATCATTACTGCAGTCTACAACTGGAAGCTCCAAAATTTCTTAATGCAACAAGGAATATTGCAGTCATCTCAATAATTGTAACCTCAATTAGCATGTTAATACAGCTAACTGTATTAACAAAACGAGTCCAGGTTGAGGGAACCGTGAGCAATTTGGCTCTACTAGCAGAAGTGCTGCAGTGCAGCCTGAAGGTCATGCAGCAGGGAAGAGCTACAGAATTGTGGAGCACCGCAACTTCTTCCAGCTCTGTTGTGAAAATGCTGTACCAAACGATTGCTGCTTACAGTTGTATTTGTTTTGTTTGCTTCCTGTCTTAATAGCTGTTGTCACCATATTAATTTTCAGCCCAGAACTCCAGGAAACATCTCCAAGTTCACATGTTTTCACAGAAATAATGTCCTCTAGAATTACCACTCTTTTGTGCAAAAAGTTGTGTGGTATCAGTGCTGAAGATCTTAGACTATAAGAAATCTCTAAAAGCAAATGAGCTCCAAATACATAAGACCTTTGAACTCAGCTACTAATTGAAAAAAAGTGTGAATGCAGACTTCACTTTTTGCTTTTCACAAATTTTGACATGTGGCTAAGCTGGTTTAGCAAGTGCTCCTCAATATYCTGAATTTAGATTACAAGGACAAGATGCAGAAGTTAATGACATCACCCACAGCAAGTGCAATCTTCCCACCTGAATCTTCCCATGCTGCCAGCTGGCTCCATAGGARGTTGGATGGAAGGATCTCTTGGATTCAGAGCTATCACAATGTATTTTTACTCCTGAGGATAACCAAGTTTAACAGGGCTCTGTCTTTTCTTTCACTGYTTCATCTKAGTGCACACAGSTTTCAGCTCAGTGATGAAACACTTWTAAAATTACTGCARTGGCTGAATTTTGCCCACAAAAACCTTTAGTCTAGRTCAGCAAGGCAGAATAAACACCTGACCCTTGCAACTGGTGCATGAAAGCTTTAACACCGTATCAACCAACATTTTGTAAAACTCCCCTTAGTGCCAGTTTTAAAAAGGAAGCTGATGCTGCTAATTTTGGGAAGGGCAYGCAGAAAGATCCAGCAGTTGTAGAAATCAAGCCACGACCACCTGTATCTCAGTTYCCTGCCTTCACCTCAACACTGCAATAAGATTTCTGGACAGGACTCCAGCTGTGTGCAGCACATYGAGGAACAATGGATAAATGTGTACCAAGTGACATTGCCAGCCAGCAAGGCTTTGGCACTCAGTGATACCTTGGCTTTGTCAACAGCCCTGCTCATTTCAGCACTGAACCAGTAAAATAAGAGAATAAGCACAGGATTCACCATCTGGCCCTCTGTGTGGWTATCCAAAAAGCCATAAAGCTTCTGTTCCTGAGGAAAATTTTTTTATGACTTGTTAAGACATCAGATCTCAAACTTACCATTTGCACTAACGCTCATTAAATTTAATAYTTTACCTGGCTGGCTAGTGGTAATGCCACTACCTTTTTTTGTCAGAAATGAATCCAATCCCCTTTGTAGATTGCCCAGTCCCCATCCCCTGAGCTAAACAGTCTTACTAACAGACATTATTACCTTAGAGGAGAGCAAGCATGAACCTGGCTGTGGAAATATGTTTCAGATAAGAGCCCTACAAAAACCATGAGGGGAGCAGCTTTAATGCAAGGGGCCAGGGAGGCAGTGAACTTTCTGTATAAAAATCTGATAAAAGGGTTTGCAAGTTCAATACCTGCAGCATAGCTGGAGTTTAACCTCACTTCAGCTGACTAGACAATTAAGAACCAGAAAACACCTTTATAGAGGTGGCTGAAAGGCCAACAAAGCTTTTTGAATGGCTGTATATCCCACATCTCCTTTTTAATTACCTATCCCTTAGAGGCTGGTAATTAATTGTTGGTTTCATCGATCCAGTCTCTGCTGGCCACCCTGCCTGACAGGCTGCTATAGCAATGCCAGCATTCCCTGTGTTCCCAGTGATACTCCCTTGCCCAATTTCCATTCTGAATGGGCTAGTCTGCAACTACCACATTCATTTGCTGCTTCAATTTCCACTGAAAAGGGATGACTAAGCCAGGAAGATGCTGCCTTTACAGTTGGGCTTTTTCCTTCTTGTACCTGTCCTTTGAACACAGTTCTATTATCTTCAGCTATAAAAGTCATTGTGTTTATCTGCACCAGGAGCGTTGTGCCAGACCCCCTTTTTGAAGCAAATGGATGACTGTTTCCCTGCTACATGAAACCTCAAGAAAGCACAGGGTAAAAGTTTTCTCAGGGAAATAACCTGCTAATAATTTTCATTATTCATTTACTAATTTCCATTTAATAGGAGCTCTTTCAAAACTGAGTACAAATGCAACAGGGGCTTTCCCATCTCTCACTRCAGTTGGCACACACAAGTGTACAGYCAAGTTTTAGATAARCCTCAGCAGAAGMAGCTAATTCCTTGATCCTTCCAAGGACAGGCATGATCCCGTGGGATCTGAACCTAAATAAACTTTCAACCAATTTCCATGTCCTTTGAACTGGAGGCAAAAAAAAAACCCCATATTGTCACATGATTTTCCAGCTCCAAGAGCTCTACTCAACTTTCCCTTAACTTGCTTTCAAGTCAGTCAATCTGCCACAGCATTCTGCTGTCTGGCTTAGTAAAAGTAAGAAATTAATACCTCTCATTGGGTTTTCTAAGCACTTGGTCTTCACTGAATCTTTAGCAGTCAGTGATTATGAATGGCTCAATAAGGTTATCTTGATCTAGCCTAGATTTCAAAGTGAGTCCATGAGAAGGGAAACATCAGAAAATCAAGGTATCAACTTCAATTTCATCACATCACCAATTTGTCCCTATCACCATAGGCATACCAAGAACAAGAGCATTACATTATTTGGCAAGGGTAMTGTGGAAACAATCAGCAAGGTTGAACCCCATAAATACCTCAAGAAAACAAAAGAAATTAACTTCATTACTACACTTACACATCATTACTAGACTTATTACATCATACATCTTCAACAGCTCAAAAATTGCTATYTACCAGTAGTCAGTGAGATTGTTCTTAAGAATATTTTCAGTGTCTGAGGAGAAAAGGCTAGTGACAGCACAAGGAATGTCTGAGTGTGTAATGTTCATTGTGAAGTTTTGCCTAGGGTGTTACAGTCTAAAAAATGAAAGACCCAAAGGCCAGACTCCTTCACAATTTATTTTTAAAACTCAGTTTCTGCCCCAGTCCTTCAGCTTCCTCTGCACAAAAGGAGTCATTAAAAAATGAATCATTTGAGCAATTCCCACAGGAATATTAGAAATACTGAAATTTGTTCCCTCTGTTTGACATGAACATGCACCAGAGCTGTGACCTAACCTAGCCTTCTTGCTTCAGTAAGTGCAAACAGACTAAAGAACACAAACTTTTCTCTCCATCATATTCTCCCAGAGAGCACAGTCCATTGGAGAGGGTAAGTTAATTTTGTTAGGTCTTCATGACAATAGAGTGAAGGTCATTTCATCCTGCACAGATGCTGCAGAAAATGCTTGGCCRTCCATGATTTCTGACATTTGAAGCAGCACTCTGATTCTTCTAATGTGAACAGTTGTACTGCATTTTTGCCAAGGCCTGAATTTGGCTCTGCATGGACAAAGAACCAGCAGCCAGCATGGGAGATACAGCAGTAGAGCTCCTTTCATCTCCTGACATCTGCCTTGCCCACTCTTAGCAGCCCTTCCACACCTGATCCTTTGCCTGGAAACATTCTCCAGTTGTTCAACACATCATCTGTTAAAGCACCACCCCACTCCTTGAGAATTTTCTGGCAGAGCTGAGCCAAGGAAAGGCCACATGAGCCAAAACCAAGTCCCTCCTTTTACTCTGCTCCCCCCTGCAAGCCACTGGTACTGAATTCCGAGTCACTTCATTTAGATCAACTTATTTATATCAGCCTTTAACTAACTCTACATTAAACTTATACAAAAAAATCCATCCATATCCCACAGGTCATTACATGTAAAAGCAAAGGATGGTTTACAATTCACAGACTATGAACTATATTCAGCATTGGGCATCATGTTTTACTATAGGGTGGCAACTGAAGTCTTGTTTCAAATGCTGAGTTTTCCTTTAGTAAGAATACAGCCAGTGAAGAAAGGTTATTATGATTTCATCCTGTCAGCAGCAGAAATCTTTATATTCAACTGATGGCAGTTACACACAAGAAGGTAAAAATTATGTCTATACTAGTAACACAGGGGAATCACTTTTTTGCCAATATGCCTAAGTCTACCCAAGAGATTTTAATTTCTAGTTGCAACTTGATGGTAAGCTCACAYCTGATTTTAAATATATCTGATTTTAAGAAGTAAAAGCACTCAAATGAAGCCTGAAGTCAAGAAATGCTGCATTTTAAACCTTCAGTACCACAAAAAAACATACAACACCAGCTTTCATTCCAGTAAATGCCAATTTGTAGCTCCCCTTTCTTCTTCCATCAACTGGAAACAATCTCAGAGAAAAAAAGACTATTTAAAAGATATGAAATACTATTTTTGTAAGTGTTTTCATGGAGACATGGTGACATAGAAAGGCTGTAGAGAAACCCCTGTTTTCAGAACAGGGAAGTAAGAAAACTACACACTGCGTATTTTGATAGTTATCCATTTCAAATTGCTAAGTCAGTAAGCAACATTTGACTGAAGCAAACCCCTCTAAAGGAATTTTTTTTTTCTGTAGAATAACATTCATCTCTTAAAACTTAGTCCTCATACTCAACAACACAAACAAATGTCCCCTAACAACACAAATGTCCCCTACTCTCATTCCAATGTACCTAACTCCAAAGGCAGCCTATGACAACCTGTCAGCTTCCTTTACAGAAAAGAAGKATCATCCCTATTTCACTGTTCTTCAATGCTGATTGAGCAAGAACATAAAATTCCACTTGCACATAAGCTTGTATTAAGTGTCCTTCTGGTTTCCATGCCTGGATATTATCAAAATGCAGTTCAGGGCAACGTAATTAATTATACTCTAATACAAAGAAGAAAAAAAAAAAAAAAAAAAAAGGAAGGTAGGAAGAGACGTGGTTTCATTTTATCAGTCAACCAGGCATGCTGAAAGACATAATGCATTCTGTGTCTAAAAACCACTTCTCTCTCTGGGTGGCCTCTGCCCTAAGGWATAAAGGGACATTGACTCTGTGTAATAGTTTGCACAGGTACACTATCAAATCCAAGAATGGACATTAAACGGTTCCCTTAGCAACGACCCTTATCAGCATTCCTTGAATATAAAGAGAAGAGTTTTTTATCCTCCAGAAATTTCTTTTCTGCTTAACAACAGCAGACAGAATAATGTTTTGAAATCCCTGCTTTACATAGWGTTCTTTTTTTTTTTTTTTGTTCCAGGCTACATATTGGGAAAGTAATGGTACAGTTTAAGTCCTCTGAAAGCAAAGAGAGAAACTCAGCTACAGGTTACCAGACMCTTGGTGCACTCCTGTACCCACCTGTGGGGATGTCTCAGGCCACAGCATTTCACTCACCACTGTCCAGCACAAACTCACAACAGCCTGCTGGGGTCACCCACACAGATAAAGAACAGAAGAGCAGAGGCAGGAATGACTTTGTGGAAAGGAGGGAACCTTTCATGGCTGGCTTGTTGTTGAGACATTACAATGTCAAACTTAATTGGTTCTGCCTGGTGAAGAAAAGCTTTGCATTGGACAAAGCCTAGAATTCACATCAAACAAAAATGTAGATTTTAAATCAAGACAACATGCATACTTTCAGCATCAACCATATCTTTAAAAAATATGGGTTCTTCCCAAATGATACTGCACAGGTGCCATTCATCTTTAAATTCTTGGCACATTCCATCCTTGGKTAGGATTTGATCAAATAGCTCTCATCAGCAAGCCACTGAAGTGCCTTGTAATTATACCTACTTCTATTTCTAGAACTTAACTGTAATTGTGTCTTTTAGTTCCTAATGCACCACAGCCAAGCRTATGGACATGTCCTTTAAGCAGCTGGGTTAATGTTGTTTTCACATCTGTTTCACGCTTCTAAAACATCTCCCATTTTGAACTTATGGAAATGCACCAAGATGCTCTCTGAACACAAAGCCCCATTCAAAGTTCACTACCTAATGTTGTATTGCTAAGTAGAAACTATTTGTGATAAAATAGTCTCTGAACTCCTCCTGAACGCTAGGCCTCATGCTGGGCAGAAACACTCTGTGCATCTGTCAGCATGGGTRCTTCTGGCACATTTTCATTCCAGAGCACTTCAGGTGCAAACCAGGCTCACAACTTCCCTGTCTCAGTGCACAGAGCCCCCAGGCCAGAGGTCACACCTGAAGCTGGGAGAGTGAACAAACCCATCCCCTGGCATCAGCACATCATTGCTGTGCCTCCCTCTGGAGACATTTGCTCCTTTCTCTCTCATAAAGGATGACAACTGCTGCAAAGACTGGAAACAGCATTCTCCTGGACAGGTAGACAAGAAGCYTGTTGTCTGACACTGGGAAATACTTTTTCCTCTTACATTTAGTAGTTTTGCTGCTGACAAGAATAAAATGTACTGGCAGAATAGAGTAGGAKCTGTATGAACTCATCATTGCCCAGAAACCAAAATACAGCTGGCAGGTCTAATTACAGTCCACCAGCCCTGACAGTGTCCTGTTAAACCACCCAACTCTTGTGCCAAGGAAAGTAATGCAGAAAGGGCTTTTGCTAGAATCTGGTAAGAGTTTTATATTGGAATAAAAAAGGATGTAAAATGGCAGAAAGTTGGTTAAGYAGCTGGGGCTAACCTTGACAGTGTTTAGTTACCAAATACATAAACTTTTCTTGACTAGCTGGCCCCCACCCATGAGAGTGTTCACAGACCCTTTGTTTCTACTGTGGGACACTGGAAGTGAGATTTCCCTTCAAGACTCATTCATGAACTTTAGCATACAGCTACAATACATAGCACACTTCTTTAAAGCCTTACTCCAGTATCGTAGCTACACAGAAAAACAGGACAGAAAACTGAATGTACAAATTAAGAGTAGTGCCCAACTTCCTGTTTGATCCTTTGACACGAATTGTTTCAATTCCCCWCTACACATGTGCAGGACAGCAATCGGGCACAGAGATCCAGAGCTCAGAAAGCAGTACCAGTCTCCTAACTGTATAAAAAGGCTGGTTTTGGCAAAAGGCATGAAAAAGAGGGTCTTGTATTACAACAGAGTTCCTCAGAAATGGGAACACGCGCAAGTACCAGAGGAATTTTTTTCTACCAGCTCAAACAGAATTAAGTGCACATAAACAAGGGCAGCCAGTCCTTTCATTCCATCACATAACCACTAGAATCAGGACATTCCTCATGGTCTAACTTGTCCTCAAAAACACCCGTGATAGATCCTACAGCTTTCTTGAGCAAGAGACTTTCTTGTGTCTTTCTTCTAGCATGAGGGATCATCTTCCATAAAGTTTTAAGCTCCCCATAAATTAATCCTGTACAGGACAACYATTTGACCTATCTACCACAGATTAATTCTTCATAAATTTGGTAGCATATATCTATGCTAATAATAATTAATAATTAAGCTAGCTTCAGAACCTGGGCTTTCCCACATTAAAAAGAGGTCTGAGTTACATGATTAAACAAATCTGAAAATACACTCACTGCAAACATGACCAAGAGAAACATCCCTAACTTCCCAACCTCAGCTACTTCCAAGACCACARGCATGGCCAATTATTGTCTCTTTCAACTGATGTAAWATAAACACATTCAGTTAGGGCTTGYTTGATTATTGTATTTGCATACAAATCTAATGGATTTTAGGGAAGTCTGTATTATATTTATCATCAAGAAAAAAAATCTTAGAGTACAGTCTGATTTTAAGAAAAATTCCTTGCAGWGTAGTGTATAAGATGCATTATTGGTGTTTATCAAGTTTGCATTGAAGTTCAATTAGAATAGTGWGGATAAACATGTCTACTCACCAACTGTTCGTCTATGGGCAAAACTAATGCAATTATAAAATAGTGAATCCTTTTCCTTTTTATRGCAGTCTAATCCAACATATCTGCTTTAAGAATTATATTTTTCATTAGGAAAACMTAACACTAAAAAAGATGTTATTTCTGCACAGGCATGTAAACAAGACAAAATTCCCTGTAAAACTTGGTGCTTCTTTATATATATTGATTTTATTAGACCCATTGGCTTTAGGAAAAATGCATCAGTAGGAATTAAATTTGCTTCACTTTTAGTATAATTGATTTTAGGAAGCTATTGAATTTTGTTTGATATGCTCTGGCTTGTAGATATATCAGTTCAGACTTCCAAAAAATGTGTAAAACACCACTCTGGCAGTAGTGGGGGCTCAACAAAACACAGCGGCAGGTCAATACAGAATTGCACTACTTAAATGAAAATCAAAACCCATGAAGCCCTATTTCCTTCAGATCTCAGCAGAGCAGATTTCTTTATAAATTAGATAYATCATCCTACATCCAGGTTGAAGAGTTTCTCACCCTGGCCAAACATATTGATTCTAAAGCTGTCGGTAAGTGACTTGAACAAAGGGAACCTTGTTTTCTCAGGGTGAAATGCACAGAATAAGTGCCTTTAGGAAACCTGTTCATTTGTTTCACTGTGAAGGGTAATATCACTGTATGTGGGCACCTCAAAAGTGAAGCTACACAAGTAGTGTGTCTTGTACATTCTTGCACCTTCTACATATATTTTAATTGCCTCTTAATTTGCTCCAAATATTAAAGGCTGGTAACTTACTGTAAAAAAAAATTACTGCATATACAAGATTTCAACTCTAATTTGCCCAATAATTTAATAGCAATTGGAAACAGAAATTAAAATTTTAAATTTGCTATAGTAGTTCAGTTGTAATATACAACTGCACAAGAAAAACCACTCAGATTTCCATAACTRCTTGCCAATGTTCCAGTCAGTAATATCATATTCCAATGAATGGGAGCTACAAAACCTCCATAAGCGAGCTTCAGATGCATGCAGCATGCCATGTCCTATAGGCTGATATTTAATTTCTTTAGTGTGAAATTTGGAACCCACAACTAATAGTGGCTGTCATTCAGTGATCACTTCTTAAACAAAAAATGCATCCCATTCAGTCCCACAAACCTCAGAYYTTCAAGTTATCTTTAAAACTAAGCACTTTTCTAATTTCTAATAAAAGTCTCCCAGCACAACCCCTGCATTTCTCAATTTCTGTGAAACATTAAAAAAAAAAAAAATGATTAACCTACTGTGCTGCTTGCCATCAGCTAATTGTTTTCTATTTATTTTTAATTGTTTTCATTCAAGACCTGCAACCCAGAGAAATTTCTTTTTCAGTTTATATAATATGCCAAACAAATAATTCTTGTTTTTTTATATACTCAATTTTCAATCAAAATTGACCTGGTAGAACTATTTCAGTTAATCAGTTCTTAGCATGGACTAAAAATGAAATTTTAACCGAATTTTTCTTTACCTAAGGCATTTTTTACCATATGTTGTTGCAGAAAATCCTGAGATACATAACAGTCTTGCCCACATGCAAAAAGCATACTTAGGCTTAAATTAGTAGTTATTCTAAAGAATCAAAAAGTTGTCACCCCATCAGAGGTTTGAAGTGTAAATTCTTTAATTTAGGGTCAGTAAGCCTAAACCTCGTTTGAGATACAGAAGCATCAATGTGCTTTCCTGGAAAGCACTACACTATGAATTTATTTGCATATACATGAAATCACTTCAGAATTTAGGAAAAAAAAAAAAAAAAAAAAAAAAAGCCACATACCAAAACATTCGTTCCCCCACGCCCAACACTTAGAGATGGGATCTCTGTTTTCCTTACTTTCACAGAATAATTGCATTATTAGCTCTATCCTCATGAAGGGACACCACAGGACAGGTGGCCTGGCAGCCTGTGCCTCTGAGAGCTCACAGGAGGGGAGGTACCACGTCAACAACTCTGCTCCAACACTGCTTTTACAAAGAATTGATCACAGGGAGTTTACAGCATTAATTCTAATGCCCTCTGGTTAGCAGCAGAAGGACATCCCAGCTATCATGCCTATTCTGTTTCTCCAAATATTTCACTCTCCCAGWGATATTTATGCATTGGAAAACAATCACTTCATTGAGTAAACTCCATTACTGTTGCAAGCAATATGCAGTGTGTTCCAACCATCACATTTATATGGAAATGAGACTCAGTTTCAGAAAAGCATGTTTCCATAAACTCCAGTCACTGTCCACTGAACCTAGGCACTTCCCTTCAAATCAATGCATTTAAATTTGAGATCATATTTTTGGCTTTTGTTTTCCCTCACAAGTTGTTTTACAAAAACCAGGGCTGGTTAGTGGTTACAGACTGACCTTTTCTCTTCAAGCAAATTGAAGCAAATGCAGGATTCTTCAATTTTACACCRGACAACATTCTGCAATGACAGAAGCTGATCAGAGCACGAGTGAGAGTTTTACAGGCAGCTGCCTGGCAGAGACTCTTAGCCAAGTGTCTCAGTAGGTGTGAGCATAAACTATTGCTCTGGTCAACAGCTTCCTGCTTTTGGGACCTATAGCACCATGTAGGGAATGTTCTGACAGATGTAGGAAGTATTCTGATATTCACTACAGAAATGAAAAAACAATGAATCACTTMTATTAACAGTGTTTTACTATTACAAAATACTTTGTGTGTCACATTGAGGGAAATTTTAATGTTCAAGTAGGAATTATATTGTGCTTTGAGCCTCACTGAAACAAATTCCAGGATTCCTGCCATCTTYGTCATCCCTTTCACAATGTCCCAGTGTGTCAGCATTTTCTATATTCAYGGAGCCACCACCCATACTGGAGACAAACTCATTTTTTAAATTGAGTTTAAAATTTCAATTAATTTGCTACATTTTCCAACATGCTAAACCTCACAGCACATATCCTGGACATGGCAGGGCTACCTGACTCGTATACCAATACATGACATAAAACTTGCCTCAATGCATATGCAAATTACAATAATGACATTGATGTRCTTAGGTTGGAGAGGAACAATGGGAGAACATTATCACAGACATTTACAAACAGATTTAAATTATACCAAGACACACAAGCACATGCAGCAGTAATAAAGGCTCTTAAGCAATGGGACAGCCCTTCCCAATGGAGAGCCATAACTTCCATTTCAGTGATTCCCTATGCAGCAAGAATCTCCAGAAAAGGAGATTGTGCTCACTCAGTAAAATGGAAATCAAAGGGAAGGACAAAAATCAAAGGAATCRGAATTTAGAGATGTGCACCCAACAGACAGAGCTGAAGTCAACTGCAAGAATGGCTCTGGCAGGAGAGCATGACAAGATACTCAAGGTGAAACCAGAAAAAAAAACTGACTTCTTCTAGAAAAAGCTAAAAAGGTAGGGAAAACCTAGGACAAAGCCAAAGAAACTGTTGAGTGGGGCTGAGAGCAGATATATAGACTCAGGATGGAGCMTAAGGCAGGAGACTAGGTTAACACTCAAAACAAAAGGGAAGAGGTAGCACTGACTGCAAAAATAAAGGCTTAGGCCCTGACCTGACTGAAATAGGAGTTAAACCTGAAATACATCACCACAGCTCAGTGGTAGCTGTTCCAAAATTCTGCTTATCCACCAAGGAAAGTTTAGCCATCACACACAACTAATCCTCATGTGTGGAYATTACGCAGCCAGTCTGAAAACAACAGGTTCATCTCCTGTAATTTTCAACCACTGACTTCTTGTGAAAACAGGGGGGAATGAGCAGCAGGGAGAGAAATCAATGAACGCTTTTTCTTGTGATAATACATGAGTCTTCCGTGTCTTCAGTGTAGTGCAGCTACTACCTGAGTTTCTGGCTTTGTTAAACTACTCAGATTCCATACAMCTAATTTGCATCAAAATACCCCAAAATCTGGATGTTATGAAGGGCTGCATAAAATCTAGCTAAAGCAAACTTGTTAAGACTWGGGAGATTGTTTCTGTTGTCAGGTCAGTGCCATTAGGCTGCTGGTTTTAACAAGAAAACACACTACAAATCATAAGCAAAACATCAGAGAATAATCAAATGGTGGGGAACACACTTTATACTTCTTTCATATGCTTTTCATTATGCCTAAGTACTTTTTGTAACTTCAAGTGACCTTTCCTGAAGACAGCAGCTACTGGCCAGTGACCCAACACTATCAAGCACATAAATACTAATAAATATGAACATTCAGATAATTCTACCTAGCAAGAAGACACCTTATCTTTTTAGAAGCAGAAAGCTCATAACTGCCAGAACATAAACCCTTCAAGATACATTATTCTAGCAACTGATGCTTCATTTTGGTAGATTTGTTTAGTGCTTTAATCCTTTAAAAAATATTTTATTAAAGGGTAAAGTATGCATATGATAGTTTTAAACACTTCAACAATCCTAATCCATAGGATAGAAACAATAAATTTATCTTCAAGGTGACTCAGGCTTTTAAGAGAAAGATATGAATCTTACTTKTGTCCTTATCAGAGCATGGCTGGCCAATCACCCGTGTCCAGGTATGTGCATTTGGCACTCTCTGACACACAAGAYCTCACTGCCCCTGCAGCCCTCCACTGGTGCAGTTTTGTTTCCCACACCCCAAAATGAGACACTTTAAAGCAGTAACTTTTGGAAATGCCTTCCTCCTAGCAGGGCATGATGACACCTCTCCTCATGTCAAGCTTCTCCTTAGATATTTAGAGCTAAATTTGCAGGTKGGTTCTGCTATTGCAGAGCTCAGTATTTTTATACATTACACAAGCCCTCAGGCTAGTTTCTCAGCCTGTTTTGCTGAAACCTGTGCCCTCTTAGACTCAAAGAAAAATACTTTCTTTAAGCTAAGAGTAAATGCATACTTCTTAACTTTTCTGCTCTTTGGCAATAGCAGCAGTAAACAGTGAAGTCTTTGAAGAAGTTAACTGAATYAGGAGAAAAAAAGTGTTGCAAAAACCCTGAGCCTTACATAAACACYTAAGAAATCACTATTTTACTCCAGGGTCCAAGTGGTCACCTAAATAATCCTTACTGTTTCATTCATTGGAGGACATTTTACAGAACAGCAAAACACAGGGAATAAAATATTCTTGCCATGTCAAGACTATCTTGATGCACACCCAGAAGAAAGGGTTCAAAATATCTCTCATGAATCAGTACTGGTTTAATATTTAATAATTCAAAGAAAGAACTCTTGAGCCTTGTATACATTGCTAAATAATTTGATGGTAAATGAGGCAGCAGTAACTCTGGGCAGAAAATTCTTTTTCATGTTACTTGRATTATTGTTAATGGAGTACACACAACTGAGAATGTCACATTTGATTTCCATCTGAAAAGCCACAATGACCTGTTCCAGTACTGATTAAAGGTCAAATAATCCACATGGGATAATGCTCCCAAACAAAATCAAGGATACATTCCCCCCAAAAAATCCCCCAATATGATTTCCAAATATAAATCCTAGATAAACAATTTTTGTAGTCTGAAAAGTACAGAATACTGTGCATTTAGCTGAATTATGGCTAAAAAGCGGGGCTCTGCACAATTACTTGCATTCAAACAAGAAATGCACAATATATGGATTTAGGTAAAACAAAAATAACATTAATGTAATTCATTTTTCTGCTTATATCTTGGGTATAAATTAAGCCTACCCCTAGCAAAGAAATTACTACAAATATGGTGATATACTGAAACAGGAGCCCAAGGATCTACTCACTAGATCCTCACATGATTCAAAGGTTACTGAAAAAATGATTTCCTGAATTGTAGAACAGAAATGAGGATCAGTCAGTAAAATGTTAATATCACCAGCTTGATCAGATGAGTGTCACGTGAACAAAGGCAAGTTTCTAAGACAAAATTAATACAAGAAACTTAACAACTTTCATGTCACTAAAGGACAGTGAAGTAAGACACAGTGAACACTCAAGTTTGGGGGTAGTTCAGTATGAACCAAGAGTAAGCATTCCAAGGTATTTGCCCCCCAGCTCAATGCTTTAATTTATAACCTGTCTTACATGGTTTTCATATTTCATTTGGGAGYTGTGAAGCTTTAAAGGAACCATCAAATCACTTCTGTGTTTAGAGAGCAGATATGCCRCAATTCAGATTTCAGACAAGGTGTGAAGTTTCAATAGTAAGCAGAGGTGTTTCTTTCCACCATCCTCATCCAGAAACTGTCTACAGCCTTGTTCACTTCTTACCAATCAATTTATGTTGCATGACTTATTAAAAGAATCCAGTTAGCAGACACAGAAAGAAAATTCCTTTTGGTTGTCCCTAATATTTCRTTTGTCTCTTCATTGTTTCTTACTCTCAAGTACTTGGCAACAGCTACTACTAATACTGATTTGAAAAAATCACTTTTCTTGGGCAGCTGTTGAGAGGGGATTGAAATTGCCGTCATGGTACATCAAAGCTTTGATGTGGATAGTAGGGTTGAATGAAACTCAAGATGTGATYATGATAGATCTTAAAGCATCTGTTATCTGAACTATAATGTTCACTATAAGGTGGCATTGTTCTGCAGTAACCTTTTTTTTCTTTTGTTTTTGGAGGGAGTAGATGTTCATAAAGGAGGGGGAGGGTTTTTGGTTGTTTAGACAAAAAATCTATATGATTCATGGAATTTTTTGCCTAATCCTGTTACTATTTTTCTGGCATCAACTTGTCYATGGGACATGTCTGTTAACTCACCATCTTAATATACTATCAGTGCTAACTTTGGACATCTACAAAACATTTTGCAATATTCTAGTTTATATAGATAACAACATCATCTCCTAATTAGTGTTTCAGAAGCCTTCTGACAATATAGGACAGAACAGGAGTTGCACTAGAAGGGAACACTTCTCACTGACCTCTGCAACACTGAGTGCATTATTTTCTTTCTTCCTTTTCTTCCTCTGACATTTTGATGGCAAGTTCTTCCAAACAAGCACCAAACCTTCAAAAAACTGCTACATTCATGTTAGCTGAGAATTCTAGGWTTGCAAAAAATTCCATTCATCTAAAAACTCTCTCTACTGCAACTGATAGGCCTTAAATGCCAGGAACTAATACAGCATTCACATGGACTTCATTAAAGCCAAAATGTCTCTTGGTGGGGATAATTAAGACAGTGTTAAAGGCCAATCAGCCAGTGACCAGTTGCTGAATTTTCAGGGGAACAGATATTTGTAACAGAATTATTGTGAAAAAACCAACTAAGTCAACAACTCAAAGCTTCCACAGCAGAACAGGATTACATCATGGTTCAGTACAGAAGGGGCAGTTTCACCAATAATTTGATAAGGACAAGAAAGAACATCACATCTCAGCATATCTTCAGGAAGCCCTTATCTCTCTGCTCAGAACTTAAAACCATTAATTTCCTGCACTCTCAGTAATCAGCTTATAGCTCTCTCTTTGCTGTATAGTAGCTGAAATGTCCCAGTGATTAGTCAACTCTAGGGTAAATGAAGTAGCAGGGACTGCATTTTGCCTGAAATATCTTGATACAGCCAACTTCACTCAAAAAAAAAACCTTAAAAGAAAAACAATTGTGGCTGTTTTATTATCAGAGCAATAATTAAATGCAAGCTGGATTTAGCACTACAACTGAGAAATCAATCGGATCTTCTCATTTTCTCTCAATTTACTTTATTACATGAGTGTTCCTGACTCCAAGACATCAAGGTGAAGAATTAAAGGGCAATAAGCCTTCATTAGAGTAGTTTAGGTTAAATTCTTAATTTTAACATAAAAGAAAGAAAAATCAGACATGAGGCTTTCATTTGTTCTCTCTCACCTTGTTGTGAGAGTAACAAACAGAAGTACAACAAACAGAAGAACAAGGCAGACATGATGAGTACCCCTCACAACTATTTCATCTTAAACTGTAAAAAAAGACAAGTAGAGATGTTAAGGATGCTTCCAGAAGTATCCCAGTCTACTTGACCTTGGTGTAGCACTTAAGTCTCTCCTCCTTYCAGGAGGAACTGACAATTTTGAAAGGTTTTAGAGCACTTTAGTCACAGCACCACAACAACAGATCTTGATAAAAAGATGACAGTAAGAAAGGGAGCAACAGCAATCCCACTGCTTGGGTAYGAAGGTAGGACATGTCTGTCCATACCACAATTCTTGGAGAATGGGGGAAGGTAGAAAAGGAGAAAAATATTTCCCTATCTCTGCTGTTTTACACTCCTTAATTCCTCCTGAGCTTCAACACTGTATCATTCCATAGCCACTAGTTTCCCTGTTGCTAATCTGATTTTGTCCGCTACACTTTGCAGATCTACTCCCTAGATCTGCTTCTTTTCTTCCTTCTCATAGAGTTGTGAAAATTTCACCCTGCCTATGCCATGTTCTGAGTACCTCCAAATGTGTACTGCTCAGTACAGCCAGCTAAGCTCAGCCCCAGGCTTGTCTGCCCTCTGCTAAAGACCTGACATTGCACTTGGAGAAGAACTGAAAAATCTGGACTCTAGTAGCCCCTGCCAAAAATCTGYCCAGTAGAGCAGTTGCACAAGGAACCAGATGTGATAGCTTTTAGAGTATTTTTTTATACTTTTTCCTCTCTTTGAGTCAGATTGAAGCTGTTAGGCACAAGCAAGCTTTATTTTTAAGGAAAGAATGACTTTTATGCAGATGTAAACTAAATTCTATGGAGTTTTGAACAAAAATACTAATTTGGAATGCATGCAACTTCAAATCTCCCCCTTCCAGGTCAGGCTGTGTCAACAAAAGCATCTAAATGCTCATCTCAGATGGCCAGTTTCTATTTGCCTCAGCATTCTCTACAGACATTTTTTTTTGTTGAAATTTTACACTATTTGCATTGTGTAACTCAAAATCAGCKTTACTTTCCCCTCTAACCTTAGATTTTGCTGCTTTTCCATCTTCCAGTATTGCAAAAGAAACTTGGTTTCCCATGGGAACAAAAATTTCCTGTAGCTTTTTGCATACTTACACAAAGGTTCATTTCATAAACTATATAGGACAGGTCCCCAGAGAGAAAATGTCGCCTTTGGTACCATGCATATGGCTCTGTCTTTACTTGRAGGCACGAGAATACACACAGAGGCAAAGCTTGTCATGCACTGCATGTGAATTTTCTTTACCMAGTTTAGACAATTAGTCCACTTCTAGCTGAGGAGAAAGAAAGGTAGGAACAAAGCTGATTCCTCTCACACAGCATGCYCTTTCAGCAGAGTTAACAGGCTGAACAATAAGAGCTGCAGAATATTMGACTCATGTCACTGAAAAACAGACCCAAATTCTGAAAAGGGCTTCTTACCCAGAAGATCCTGTGCCTGCACAGAGCAGTTGGATAAGCTTTGTCCAGGTTRGTGCTCATATTTGTGCTAGAAAGCCTGCATGAGTTTTCCTAAGGAAACAAACAGTGCAGGGGAAAAGCGAAAAGATAGCTCCACTAACAGAGGCATGAAGTGTCCTCTCTGGGGTCMAGAGCAGGCACCCTGCTGCTGCACAAAGCTTAAGAAAATAACTATTTCTTAACTTCATGCAAGACTAAATAAAATAGGGCTTAAGTGCGCTCTGCTCCCTGGGCTATGCTTTGCTCAAGGGGTGGTCACATGAAGCATGGCATGAACTTCACTTGGTGCTCCCTGTCATGTGGCAATATTTCCTTCTGCGGTGTCCCTCAATACTGCTGCAAAGAGATTTCCAAGCCATGTCCAAGTGCAAGCTCAAAGGTACAGCAGCAATCCACTTGCAGGTAAGATAGATACACACACCAAATCCAGAGCACCTTTCAACATCTCAACTAGCTAAAGCAGTGGAAGGTAGTTAATCTCCTCTTACTGGCAATGACAAATATTTTCACACCTAAATGGAAGATTCAGCTCATTCATTGTCTGATCACAGGTGATCATGGACAGTGTGCTAGAAAAATCATTTAGCTGATAAAAAATACTGGGTTTAATTGACTTGCAAGCCCTTACAATGCATCTGAGCTGTGCTTTGGTAATTGGATGATGGGCATTTAAGGACTCCAGTAAAATGTGATTTAGGAACTAAATTCACCATGAGATGCACAATTCTTCAATGGTTAGAATGATGTRCAAGTAAAATCGTACCTTACTTTCCCCAACATGTTTAGACAGCATTGTCAGAAGAGTTGTGTAGTCACATAACTCACAGGTTAATAACCACACCAAGGAGGGGTGAGGTTGATAAAGCCAGTGATGCCTTTRCATTTTTGGTAAAGCTACACTGAAAACAAAACCCCCGGTTTTTGAGGTCTTTCTTGCTGCTTCATTTTAACTAGGGCTGGGGGTGTTATTTCATGCTTCAGTAGCTGCACTAATAGAGCTGCTCTGTGCTGGCTGAATGAGATTTTCCTGGTTGTGAACACCAATGGCTTGAACAGTTGGGCTAATCTGAATTAACCTATACAGCATAAATACACTGGAGTCCACAAATACAAGATGACATTAGCATAGATTCCTAGCGTGCTAACTCAAATTTAGACACTGTAAACGCCTGGGGGGAGTAGGGAAGAGAGTTAATTCAAAAAATTCAAATGGGAAAACCACCAAACCTACATTYATATTGAGAGACAGTTGTAATTTGTGTGCATGAATGCTAATTCTCTGGTAAAATTCTCACAGRGAAAATAAAAATCCAAAACAAGGAAAAAAAGTTACCAACATAAGGATGCCAGCCTTCTTCAGGTGTAGTTCTAGGTGAGGGCTAAAATTTGCCAGAAGGAATTGAACAAAGTTTGCAGTAGGGTCTAAATTAGTTCATGCAATTGCTCAATATCCTAACCTTGAACCTGAGGCAGAAACAAGGACACTGCACTTGCTGAAAAGARCAGCAACAATCCCTTTACTTGCAGTGAATAAGAAAAACAACAAAATCCTGCTTTTACAATGCCTTCAGTAGAGTCTATTATTGTTTCCCAACGTATAAAACAAGGTAGATCATGGTGGTGTAATTAACTACATTCTCAAAAAAAMMCATAAAAACCCCAACTCTGAGCGAGCTGACCATAAGCTGTATTCTTTGCTTCTTCCTTCAGAGCCTGTCTTACTGAGATTTGTGACACAGCAGCTGACACATTACTGCTCCCAAAACTGCACCTCTCTGGGAAAAGTGCAGGAGTAAAAGCACTCCTCTGAGCTATATATTTTGAACAAAAGCAATCACTTCTTTAAACTCAGACCTTTTACCTCCTCTTAAGAAGAAATTCATTTTTGTTGCTCTGTGATGACCAAAATAAGAGTCTAGGATCTTCAGAGTGATATTCTACCAAAACTCTGCACAYTGATCTCTTAACCCCTTAAAGAGCCTTCCCTTCCATCCTCCTTTTGAGGAATGAACTTTCATTTACTCAGCTCTCAGGCAACCTCTTTCCTTAGAGCTCCACTTAAAATAATCTAAACCACTATTTTGGTGATTATATGCCTCTAAGATTAATTGATCTTTGAAAGATGCTTCCTCCTGTTGTGAAAAAGCAAGTCTGGAGTGTTCACCTTGTTGAAGGGGAGCATTTGAACACTCAGCTCTAAGCTGTCACTTAAATTTTCACGGCAGAGTACAGAGTAGAAACTGCAGAAGTTACTATCCACAGTCCTGACATTAATGCACACTTAAAACATCATTAACAGAGCCAAGCAACTTGTGTATTAGATACTCCACAAATATTCATTCAAATGGGTGCCCATATGAGAGATAGCTACAGATACCTATATATCTATATCATAGCCTGATATATCTATTTCAGGCTATGAATGTTTAAGTTTCAGTTGCAACTGTTCCTATTGCTAGCTATGACCCATGTGGCTTTTTAAAAAATTCTGCATTACTTACAGCAAATATTATTCTAGCCTTTCTGGATGACTCCTGAATTTTTTAGGATGATTCTTAAACTGTGATAACACAGTTCAGCATAAATCCATGTAAACACAGTTGAAGCAATGCTGTGTTCATTYCAGCTGGTATGAAAATGTGGTTTCKTTGCTTCAGGGCAGTAACYAAGAGTTTGTAGAGCCTGAGTTGATCAGAACACCCAGAAACTTGATCATWCCCCTGATATTAAACACATAAGAATAACAAAAGAGGAAGGAGAAAGGTAGCAGAGATGCTACAATGTCCTTTAGACACCTTTCAATATCAAAATGACTTTACACAGATGACATGAGCTTGGCAGCTTTACTGCAAGGAAGAACCTTCGTGTACATCTTTTTGTCTTGCTTTAAATTCAAGTCAGATCAWCTGATAAACATCATGTAAACAGAAAAGTTTAGATATCCGTAAGTTGGAAACAAGCTACAAGAAAGGGTTACAAGAGGTTGCTTGCAGCAATTATAAAAATATTTGCTCTTAACTAAAAAGATTTCCTGAAAAGGAAGAACTTGATCATGTGTAAGATACAAAGTAGGAAACTGATTAGAATTTGACATTTACTTGCTTAGCCCAAGGTCRCCAATTAGATTAAACAACAATGAAGAAAAGAACAAAGGGAAATTAAATGGAGCTATGAAAGAGCAAAAATGTACAAACTGTAGAAATATGCAAATACATTACTGAAAAATGTATTTAGATAACATTAAATCTATGCTACAGTATTAGATCTTAGAGCCAAGAAAAGTCTGAAAATATACAGGCTGCATTAAAACTACAAATTATCCCTTGTCTRTTTGTACTCAACAAGCTATTCCTTAATTACATAATCAGTTTAGGCCTTTTCCCCTTGAGTGATCAACAGGTAAGAGTCTTAGTGTTCCATCCTACTTTTGCATGACTTTGAACTTACTGAACAATAACTACACTCAGTTCCATCCCTTTCAATACACAAATCCTCCCTACCTTAGCACTTGGCTAATCAGGGTGGGTGGGATAGTTTGGCTTTTCCTGTGTCACTGGGCAATGCTKTGCTGTGCAGAGAACAAAAACTGCCTGCAACTCGATTTGTGCAATGGACAGTCAAAACCCCCACAACTTCTGTGCTCATAATCAGCTGAAATTGAATTCAGGATTTTCTGCTACTGCCATGAACAGGGGATTAAATTGCAGGCGGTGCAGCGGGGTTTCTCATCCACTTCCAGTGAAGAGGGAAGATTTACATGATGTATCAGGAAAGTGTGAACTTCGAGGTCATCTCAACCTTCCTCCATCATTAGCAATTAAATATTCAGCATCTTCCAGAAGAAAGACTTATAACATTAATTACACAGGCTAGAGAACAGAAGGGATACACTTGTTTCTGACTGTAAACTGAGCCACTATTAGCACAAAAGCCATCAAATACACAGGAATCCTGCATTTATCAACCTAAAAAGATTACTACTGTTCTATTTTGTTGCAAAGCAATTACCCTCAAATTTTCATCTGTACTTTCAAGAAAAGTTAAAACTTATGTTTATGAGAAGAGTGGGAAGAGGTACGGTTGGAAATGTGATTATGCATGGATTGAGAAATACATTTACTGATACTTAGGCTTCCCAGCTTTCTGTAGAATCTCAATTACTCTCTACTTAAAGAGCTTCTGCACATAAACAAAGGGCACTCACCCTGATTTATTTACCTTATTCTTATACACCTTGTTTAAACCACAACTCTTCAAAGCAAGGGCCGTAATGCATCTCAGCAACACTGAAATTTGAACTGTAATTCAACTTGAAGTCAAGGTATTATAGCCAAGCACGTTAATGTCTCCTACCTTGCACAGATGGAACTCCACAGTAAATCTCACTCTTGTTTGTACCAGAAAGATGGGAAACTAGAAAGATGGCAAATCTTTGGCTTACTAACAAGATGYTGAGAGGGGAACTAATAAAATCTTGTCAAGACTTTCAGCAATATGGAAGTAAAAATAGTTTTAACAGCTAAAAGACAGAGTGCTCAGGAAGACTGCCAGCACAGGTATTTAATCTTTTCTCTAACACTTTTACTAAATTACTGAGTGATCACATGAGCCTTATCTCACAAATCTAGGGCCATTTATAGAAAAGGAAGAAAGAATGAATTAAAAGCAGATAACTTRTGATGCCTTCTCTGTTGATTCTTCCAGCACCTCAAGACTGACATCTTGAACAATGCCTGGATCAAGAGGCCATGAATCAGGCTCAGAGTAATTGAGATGTTGACCTTTTGTTCCTGACCATATAGATCCACACAGAATTTTCAATACTGTATTAATTTGATATGGGCTCTTTACAAACTGTTGATTTAATCTGTGTGAATCGGGGGGACCCAAACATAAAATTCCTAATCAGTATTCTCCAGGAGAGTTAAAAGAACTTTTAGCCAAAATAAATTGTTTGGCAATTGAGTCACAATCCCTCTTCAAAACAGATTGTCTAGAAAGTTTAGGACAACAGATCCCACAGATGGAATCATGTCACCTTATAAGTAAATGAARAGGAGCCATCTTCCTTCAATAAATACACATTTAAATTATGAAAGAAAATCTCGTTATATTTGATATCAAAACAGAGAAGCTCCTGGTATCAAAAGAACATTCCTTTTCTTTCATGCAAAGTACAGTACACACCAAGAAATTAATTTTTTCAAAGACTGCATGCAGAAAGAACTTCTGAAGTGCTTGCYATGTCAACAGGCAGGTTTGAGACTGGAGTGTTCTGGCTTGAGTTGGCAATCGTGAGCTATACACATGTTCAAGAACTAATGTCAAAATGAGACATCCAACCACGGTTTGTATTCCAGTCAATGCTCAAGTGCCACCATTTACCTGTCCCAGCTTTTCATACAGACACCTTTTGAGCCTTGGCTTGTACAACATCAAGTGTTTTATACTCACAGGTACAGTGTTCAAGCCTTGATTTATATCTCAGTATCTTATACTCTCTAGTACACTACTCAAGCCTTGATTTATAGCTGGGTTGAGGGAATCAATTCAGATRAAATACTATTTGGCCAAACCTTCACCCTTTCCCATGAGCCAGTACAAAAACTAACCTTTTCTATATCATCTCAGAGCTATGCCCAGCTTTTTGCTCCACTTTTGTGGAAGCTCTTTCATTCAGCAAAATCCCAGTTTTTCTCTAGTCTCCTCCCAAGAATCTACATAAAATAGTTGATTCARCTCCCTAAAGTTTCAGCAAGTTCACTGAACATAAGTTGTTTGCTTTCTTCTTCTAACAAAAAGGAGATCAGATAAAGTGTCATCTCTGCAATTCCCTATTTCCTTAGGCTGTCTTAAGAAACATAATTACAGACMATGTCTTCCAACACCAATAGTACAACTATGGTAACAACTTATGGTAAGACCATCTGGGTTTGCAAGAAAAGTTCGAAGCTTTTCAACATTATGGTATTTAAATAAAAAAAAAAAGTAATTAATGAAAAAGTTAATTTTGTCATTAAGCCTTTGAAGCGGAAATTTTACTTTCAGCCAAAAGTAGAGAATCAGATGAAAACATGAAAAGTTGCTACCCAAATTTATTGGATTTGTCAAACCATGAAACCCTAACCATATAACCATTAGACCTAGAAGGAATTCACTTTGATTACCAGGAGAGCATTGACACAGATACCAAAACTCTCAAAGCCCCACGGCCACTCACACAACCTAGACTTATTTCCAGCACAGTTTCACACTTCAAACTCAGGTAAGGCAGGCTTCCAAGGCTCTGCAGTAGGTACCTGACGATCTAAAATTGTGAAGGATTGAGTTTCACAGGACACCACCTTCTATTTATAGAAACTGCTAATCTGAAGCCTCAAAATGCTTATTTTAAATGATGGGGGACCAAGGGAAGTAGTGTTAGCCAACAAGGCCAATTGTTTTTGTTTTTTAAACCACTCTTCTCCACATAGAGAACCTTTGCTTAAGAGATTCTTTCTGTATTAAGATAATTGCAGCATCCTGAAACCTTGAAGCTACTTCTGCCCTTTCTGTTGCTTTGACTAAAAAGTTCCATATCCTGTGCACAGCCTCATATAAACAAATGAGGGCAAAAAAATAAACTCCTGGAAAAATTAAGAGGGACTGGAGTCTGAGGAGAGGAAGGTCTAGCATAAACTTCCTTAGATCTAAAWTACAGCAGAAAACCATCCCAGCAATCCTGAAACCATGGAGAGGCAACGGAATTGCAGATATATCTCTTTAATTTCTCCATTTTTCAGGCAAACTCGTCTTACACAACCATTCCATTTCAGCTCCTCCTTGCTGACTTCTGTCCCCATTGAGGAATTTCAGTTTGACAGAAGAGGAAAGCACCAAGAGATTCTTTTCCTGCAAGCCTAAAGCCTCATGTACATAAGTAGCAACAGGGCAGATATTCTTGCAGAAGGGAAATGTGCAGCCTCAGCCAACTCTGCTCTGCACCAAATGTCTGCTTCAGGACAATAAAAAAACACCCAACAACTTTCATTTAGCAGTATTTGATCATGAGAACAAAGCCACAGGAAAGATTTTACTAGATTTTCTCTTCAGAGAATTGCTTAAACAAAGCAGGTCTTAAAATGAGCTCCAGAAGTCTGGGGCTGAGGGTGAAAGGTGTGGTGCCCATGGGGAAGCCAGAGGAATTCTCTTCCAAATATTATTTCCACACCAAGTACAAAGTTGACTCAGCCTTGGTACAACTGAGAAGTTAGAAATCATCTTACATCAACTGACCCCAGTAAAACATCCACTTTATCTCAGACCTGTTTTCAGAGCCTTCCATCCCTGTCCTTTCCCACGCATTACATATCAAAACAAAATTGCACTCATCTGTACCAGAAAGGGAAGAATGACAGTAGAGACACTGACTGTGTTGCCCAAGTCACAAGAGCTTGCCAGCCTGGGACATGAACTATGCCCTCATAAATCCCAGTACAAAATCTTAACTGTAAGGCCATTTCATTGCTTTTCTGATTCCTCTCTAGCAGCTTAGTTCCCCAGTTATAAAAGCACCTTTTAATGTTACAGCCTCCTCATCTCTTTCTCCTGAAAGTGCTTCTGAAGTTATTTAAGCCCATATTCCATAAAAATAYCTCTGAATGAATTCCAGGTTATCACCATAGAATAGCACTCCACTCAGATAGCACTGTTTCCTCCAAGGTAATTTTCATACTTTAATTATCTCATTGCTTGAATCATCTTCTATAAGGAGCCCACAACAGAAGCACAACTCAAAGCAATGCACTTAAATAAAACAGAGAGCAACACAAACTTTGCAGGACTGTCCTTCACAAAACCTCATTTACACAGACTCAGAGGATGAAAAAAAATTTTATTTTTCTCTTCCCTTGTCATGTTGGCTCCTTTTAGACATAAACTATTCATAATAACACATTTGCMAGATCCCTGCAGACCATTTTATCTCAGTTTAAACATCATTAAATACTTTCACTTACTGAGGTTCTCAAATTCTCACATTGTCGGGGACAATTGTTGCAAAATGTATGGTCTGTTGTGCTCACACATTTGTCTTCTTGGAGCATACATTAACAGGGCCAGAGAAGGATGCTAAGARCACAAGCCAGGAGTTAGACAGTCTACACGGGGTAATAAAAATTAAAACACTTGAAAATCTACTTTCAGGGAGTTGACTGTGACTCACTGAAGATAATTTACAAGTTGATGCAGAATCAGCAAATAGAAAGGAAAGAAGTGCATTTTCTTCCAACATGTCTGTTTCAGCTGCCAGGTAATTAATAAGGAAGAGTATAAGCTTAATCCCCTCCACCCTTTGCAACTGATATAGTACAATATGAAAATGTGTATACCCTGTTTTGAGCAATAACCTAGAGACTCACAGCATGTTAAAAGCACTACAAAATACAGACACTGAAGATCACACCCACTAGCTCTAAGAACTATTTTCTGTAAGACAACTGTTGCAGGCCAGAACCCCTCTGCCTTTGCATTCCTACATATTTTCCACGGAGCTGCATGCACCTGCCAGACAGCACAATCCTGCATCCTCCTGGTCACCTCTTGTTATCCCATTCCACCCTTCCCTGCCATTTTGAAAGTCTGCCTCCATTTATCTAAGACTTTAGTGCCTTACAGTATAAGTGACACAGTGGCTTCCAGGCCATTGGGAGGAATTGGAACTGGCAATCTGGAAATTCAAAAGCCATTTGCAAAGATCTAACTAAGCACCAAGCTGTAAAGTGGAAGTGCCAAGGTGCTCTGTGTCTGGGGCACTGCAGGGACCTTCTGCAATTTCAGCATCCCAGACGGGAAAATGGTTACATACCTGAAAAATGTTTCTAAATGTAATTTGCTAAGTCCAACGCTTCTCTTCCCTAGAGACAACCCTACAGCTGCTGGGAAATGCACAGCTGTCACTGTCACTGGCTTCAGCAGGGCTRGGACACTGCAGCAGCTGCTGCAGAGCTGCCCCAAGGGAGGAGTAGGGGGACAAGAGAGGGAGGTGACATCCACAGTGAGACTGCATTTTTTTTTTTCCTCCAACTTACACCATAATATGTTCCAAAGCTCCTTGGGCCTAGGGCTCTTCAGGAGCTTATTTCAATGCTGCAAGTAAGAGCACTGGAGGTGATCTCAGTATTTGACAGGTAACYACATTAATTTTTCACTGATGCTGCAGTTCACCACCAGGTACAAAAGGGCTCAGCCAAAGACTTTTGTGACAACGTAATGCACACAAGGGCCAGAACATGGCAGTTATATGGCACAGAGAAACATGCAAAAGTATGAATAGCAGTCGTTTTGGTTTTCAAAACTCATTTTTCAGAATTGCACAGAATGCCTGGATTTTCTAGATTCTAGTATTTTGACATGTCTTTGCTACAGACCATTTCAAAACTCCAGAGACCAAGCAATCAACAAGTTGTAAGATCTACAGAAAGGACTGAACATTGCTAACACCAATTTTAATGTTAGTAAAGTGCTTTCAACTTCCCTGCCATAAAAGTAGAAAAGTTTACCATATAGCACTTCATAAAATATTTTAGGTGGAAAAACTAATTTTCTAGGCATTCATGAGAAGCAGAGGCATGAAAGCATATGCAGACAGAATTCAATATCAAGAAAGTTATTAATCTATTTTTTTCTTTACTTTGATGTTAGCAAACAGACCATTTAAACTTTGGTTTGCACATAGATCTCTGAGAACAATGATTTTCATGACAATGAATAAACACATCTGCAGAAAAAACTGAAAATTGAAGATAAACAAAAACACAGCATCATATAAWATGCTGTAATGCATGATTTAATAGCAGGAAACTATTTCACCCTGTGGCTTATCTTTAGTTTTTCTGTATAAATTGACCAGATACTGAAACATCAGAAAGCAAGCCCCAGGGCCAAAAATTTCCAGATCAAAGATGCAATAGAATACTCCAGGGATTCTATCTTGCTAAGAACAATGGAATTTGAAAGGGCAGCTAATAGCATGGGTTTAAAGAGGCTGATAGCTGAATATTTATCCATATGAAAGCATACAGTGAAACTACCTTGCCTGCAATCTGTGCCATATCAGAAGTGCAAGGCAATAGTGATAATCTTCACAATGCTGAACCCAAGGCAAGGTTTAGCCTACTTGCCCTATTTAGGTTGCTTACAGGACATCAGATTATACATGGTGCAAGTGGTTGAAGCTAGACTTTCGTATGTGTGTTTGTGCATGGGGWAAAGTATTGTACAAACTGGTCCAACGTTGAAAAAAACAAGGCTTGTATGGATTCACATCCATTTATTCTCCCATCTGCACCAAATTTCATCTTGAAACTTCCTGCTCCTCTTCTAGGCTAGGGGAGAAGCCAGTAACAACACACAGATGTCACCATTAAGAAGTAACAGGTTTCAACTCCAATCTTAGTGTTCTTCTGCTGTCTTAGATTTCTGATCAGTGCTAGATCATGTCCCATATTCTAACAGCAGCTCTTTCTTGTCATGCTTTCATTACAGCCCCTTCCAAAACAATCCCCACAAATACTGTTCAAGCTGCTGTTCAACAGGCAGCTTCTAATTAACCCTTAACCTTCATCAAGTAAGGAGGCATTTTGTCTGTACCTGGTGCATCTCTGCAAGCAGAATGTGAATGCACCCCACTGTACAGCCACTGTACCTCCTGGGGGCTCAGTTACAAATCCTACAAACCTAGCTCATCTACATCAKCTTTTACTGCTGCAGGAACCTCTTGCAGAAAAAGGCAGAGTAGAATGTGATGGCAAACTTCAGTCTCACTTGTTTCTCAGTCTTTCTTTAGACAACTCCCTCTAATACAGAGCTGATGCCATGCATGGATGGAGAGCCAAGTATCCAAGTCAYGGCCAAAGCAGGCTGGTTGGAAAATCACATTTGGCAGCCAGCAAGACACAGAGATACAAGTCCTTGCCCCACCAGGTTCCCTATGCTACATGCCTATCACAGCCCAAACTGCCAGCACTAATAGGCAAAGCAACCTAACATTTTCTGTGTTTAAGACCTCATTTAATCGCTTTCCCCTGTCCCAAGTCATTTCGGGTGACATTTCCCACAAAGACTCTCTCAGACTTGAGATTTTTCTTCCAACCACACAGAAAGTTTATTTGCTCAATGCAAAAACACTGTTTTGTCAAYATTTTTAAACAACTGTTAAGTCTAAAAGCTCTTATATCCATCTGCTTTTGAGCACAGAGTGAAAATTATCAAGCTGTCAGAAATGTTTCTTATTTAGCCCTATAAAATCTTTCAAATTTGGCAGTGTTAAGCCTCTATAAAGCTGCAGTTTGCCCATGCTCTGAACTGACAGGTTAGAATCTGGCAGCTCAATTTCCTGAAGTTACCATCTGCCCTGATCGTTCTACAATCCAAGACTGAGTAGCACTTCCTTCACAGTTGCTGCTTTCTGTGCCTATCAAGCTGGACAAAGAAAAGCAGATTGGATTGATGTATTTTTATACTCATATCGAAGTTCTGGCTGTTTCTGCATAGGAGAAAAAGTKCAAGTCCATTCAAACCCAGACTTCATGAACCATAAATCAGAGACCGAGTACAAAGTTTTCTCAATTGCATCTCCCTATTCTTTTGTATATTCAAATCACTTGAAATTCCTCCAACGACCAACTGTTACTTGCAACTTCACTGCTGCTTGCTCTCCTGCTCTATGGAATGGACACTGACTTACAAGGCTGGAAATCAGCAAGTAAATTCTAAAATATCTTTTATAAGTGTCCTCAGTACACAGACACCARAGCTTTGAAAGCATGATAGAATTCTGCAATAAAAAGAGCAATAGCCAGTCTTTTTATTTCAAAGCATGCAATTAAACCCAGTTACAGACACACATAGTTTCATGCACAGAAYTGCTGATGAAAATAACATGCACTCCTAATTACACAATTGACTCTTGTCAGGTTATGTTTGTATTGCTCAGCAAGTCTGACAGCTTAGTATAWTTTTAAAATAACTACCTATATCAGTATATATAGATATATCAGATATTTCTATATCCTAACTGGAGAGAAAAGGAAGGTATAGGCCACATATTCAAACTCCTGTACTTGACAGGARTTGGGAAAGCATCATTTGCTAGTTATTCACCTGACTTCAAATGTGAAAGTGTGAAACTTTCAGCTTCCTGGAAAGAAGAAGTATTGTGACAGCCAATGAGTACAAGAAACATTCATATTGCATATGTGTAAGATGAAGAAAAAAATACCAACCTATATCCATCATGATGAGCATCAGACACTGTAGAGAATTCTCAGTAAAACAGGTTCCCCAGAGCAAGGCTCCATTACCTGCAAGCAGCAGAGTGTAAACAGCACAAACTGCTACCAGCACAGGGTATCAGAGTCAGCAGGTGAGTTAGCAAACACTTCTCCACAATCCCACTTCCTGGGGGGCTCTCTGATCATTTGCTCAGGAACAACCTGGCCACTTCAGGAGCAGGACCTGTGGGCARACAAARGGGAGATATCMCAAACAGCCAGACCTCTCCTTTCTSCCAGRGTTGTTTTGTGTCCAAGACTCACTGCACTGTGGTGTGACCAGATAGCTTCACTTCTASGTTCAGTAAATTCAATAATAGTTTGGGGGGTGTTCCCCTCAAAACTTTCAACTGAGTTTTTAGGATGAATAATTTGCAAGTTCCTTTTTGTTTAACCATGTATACTGACAAAATCAGCAAGGTCTCATTGTGTAAAATGGAAGACAACACTTCACCATTCCAGAGCRAATCTTCAGAAAATGCAGTATTTTAAAAGAGTTCAGTTATTTTAGCTCAAGTCTCAAATGTGTCTTCTTTACACTGTTAACATGGGTAGCCACATCTTGCCCTCTGTTACTTCAGAGAACATGGTTTGCAGTTTCAGAAAGAAAAAGGCAGCAGAGACTAATAATAAAAAGTACATCTTAATCTACTAGAAAGAAAGGACAAGACCTAAAATGAAAGCSTGGATTTCAGATGCTAGAATCTATTGATTTTTAATAGAGGCCATAAATGAGTGCCCTCATTCCTTTTTACTGTTATAGCATTCCCCTGTAGTCAATAGTGAATCCAGGTGGAACACACCAAAAAAAMCCCAAAAGTAATTTTTCAACTCAGCTGTTCTTGTGACTTTACTGCTAGAACTCACGCCTTCAGCTCCTTTGAAAGGAGAGCTCAGTGGTCCCACCTCAGCCCCTTTGAGGCAGCAGTTATCTGCCACCATGAAAACATTGCACATAATTGAGCAGAGTTTGCAGAACATCTGCTCATGAAAGAAACATCTACCTCAGCTAATCAAAACGCTTCAATAAAATGTTTCAAGGTTATCATCTTTTGGCTCTGAATAAATTGGATTTTCTATCATACGTCTTCCCTCTCCCACATGGATTCAGGGACACAAAATGCACATGAAATCTACACAACATACAGCTGGGGTCGGCATTCAGAATGGAAAGGTTCTCTTTGCATCATTCTGTGTGTACAATTTAATGTGTAYCTTTGTCTTGACAGAAGATCTAGAGATTTAACACCACTTACTCATATCTGTTCAGAACAGGAAAGAACTCAGAGAATGTATAAGGTTTAACAATCAAAATGAAGCATTTTCAGCCTTTGCTTATGACCAGACCAGGGAACAGTTCAAGTTCAGTGGTCTCCACTGAAGACAAATCCCCTGTTTTACCTTGGAACTCGGAAATTAAATCCATGGTCCCATACCCGTAATATTTATGGTTAATCTAAGAGCCCTTCTTTCCTTCCCCATGACAATTTACCAAAAACTAACCAGAACTGAASATTTAATGTTCCTCCACCACTAAGGGCCATAGCAAATCTTGGAAGCTGCAGACRAATGAACCCAAATGCAAGCACAGATTCCTACAACATGCCTGGCTGGAGTGCTAGCACTGTTAGTAAGAGCAGTTAGTTGACCCATCCATATGGAGAAGCTTCACACTTCTGATTTGTCTTTTCTGAAAATAAAAAAAGCGATAAAAGGCCAAACCCTCAAATTTTTCTGAACATGTCTCAGCTTGATCTTTTCTGGATTGGAGYTCAGGAAATACCAAGTTTGGCATGGCAACCGACAAGTTCTGTGACCTYTGGCAAGTCAATCCACTTTTACAGCTTCATCTCCCTCACACACCCTTTTTTAACTGTTGTGTTYTTCAGATAGAACTTGTCTTTTAATATGCCTGTATACAGTGTCCCAATAAAATCAAGCCATCATCAAGCTCTAGCATTAGCTTGAGCCTTAAGGCATTCTGACACTATTTTTATTGAGACAAATTCATTTTTACTTTGAGAKTACTGGAAGACTGTTGAGACCTATTGAACTGCAAGAAAATGCAAACTTGCTATAGTGAGAAACACCTGAAGTTTTATGAGCTGAGTATAGAGCAGTAAGAAATCCCCCGGCTACAGTGAGTTGTAAAATTAAATGTTTCTTTCATTTGTACATATGCTTAAGTGTGTTGTCTGCTAGTTGTTGCAGTTTAAACTGTTTCATAAAATAACAAATTATTTTTATTATCCCTTTGGAATGTTCCATAATTATTCTATAAAGGCAAAAGCATTTATCAATCATATGTAATTACTTTTAGTGCAAAGATGTATTGGTGAAAATTAARATCTACTTATAACTATTCAGAGAATATTTTTCTTTTATTCCCTCACTATCACACTTACAGAGCAATCATACCCAGAATAAACAAACAAACACATTTGAACAACAGGTACTTGGATAGGTTATCATAGCAACCTCATGTTTTCATGCCAAAAATCCTTAAGCTTTTACTGGATCTCTGTCCAAAATCTTTTTGAAAGAAAGAATTGTTTTGCCAGTTTTTAATGTCAGAATTTGAGGCAAATAAACTAAATTRGCACGTCCTACCCTGGTCATTCCAGTCTGATGCCCTGAACAGATTGAAAAATCCCCCTCTGCTTTTTAGCCAGCACATTCACACRGAATTCACACAATTCTCCTTGTAAATTTGTAAATCAGGGCTTCAGCTGTCATGAAAAAAAACCCATATATTCATATATGGATACATATATACACACAGTCTTCCTACAGYTGTAATTTCTACTCCTGCTTCCATCTGATTGAATACCCAAAGATCAAAGTATTCCATTACACTCTTTCTCTGGGTTTTCTATTAATTATTTTATTACTTCATAAGTTCAGGGTGAACCCTGAGAATGTTTGAGATGAAAGAAGAAACGATATAGCAAGAATATTGGGGAAATACATGACACAAATTCCTGCTAATATCTGTTTATCAGAAAGTCTGCAGGAACCATGACTTACTRAGGTAGTTGCTCTTGATATCACAGTGTGTCCCCAACAGCTCATTATGGCATTTCAAAGAGCTGGCTGTTCATTAATTCCACAGTGTGCAACATAAGGCAACATGTGGAGGACTGGCCTTAAGATACATACTCAAGGTCAAACAAGGCTTCTAAGAAATCAACTCTGATTCCCTCTGATTCCAGCRTCACAGGTCTTAAGATGGCACTTCTAGAAAATTTGACTATCAAGGAATATCTTCTCAACTAGTTGGAAGACATCTAATTAAAACTCTTGAAATATTTTAGAAACACCTTGAGCAGGGAGCCTTTCCACCATAACCCAGGACATGCAGTCAGGAGAAAAAAGATATTGCAGAGAACTAATTAAGGAGTTGAAAACCATTCTCTGAGGGGTCTCTCACTGAGGTCTTCAGACAGCCCAGGGCAGGAATCTCATTTCAGCTGTCCCTTCGTGCAACTAGGAGAATAAATGCACACAGAGATCATGCCTGCAGTCTGCAGCAAATACAGGGGGAACAAGCAGCCTAATCAGTCTCACACATTCAGTGCCAGGAATATTCAATTTCATTTTGCTTAACTGGCAAAAATCAGCACTGAATCAAAAACGTTGATTTAAGCATTAAGTTTGATTTTCACTGAAAGGGGCAAGGTGGTAATGAATGAAGAAACTGAGAAGCAACACAGAAGGAAAATACACAAATAGGGAAGTATTTTGTCTCTGTGTCTCCACACTGCCTTCAAATACCATTGTGCAGAGCACCTCAAAGTGTTAGTCATGGTCACATGTGACCTGGAGTATGTGGAGGAGGGTRAGACATTTTTGCTTTGTCTTCTACCAGATAATACTGTCCCAGTGAGGTATGAAGCTGTTTCAAATTAGATAAATGAATCTATGCAACAGAAGCATGTGCTGAAAGTCACCAATTCACTGAGGACTTGCTCTATCACGCTGACATTTATTCCCTGATTTTTTGTAAAAAGCAAGAACAGTGTTGCACTGGCAGAGAGACACAGGAATTTTGCATTGCTGCTCAAACCCCCAAAAGAAACAAAGAGAAGGAGCAGGACAAATGATTAGGATCCCAATGAATTCTAAACCTTAGGGGAAAAGAAGATCAATGGTGTCTGATGAAATTTCTTCACTTGTGTAACCAGAATCCTGATGTTGTTCCTCTGATGCATTACAACGCTGTAGAAACTGTGTATCAAAATCTCCACACATGCAAACACTCCACATCGTCCTGCTGGCCTGCAAGCCCTCAGCTGTGCCACAMAAGCCACAGCAGGGCACTAAGCACAAACAGAAGGCTGAGACTCCCTCCCTTGCTGCCACTTCCACATGACTGATCACTCTAACTGGCTCTGTATCAATGAAGAACATTCACAGCAGTGAGTAGCACCATGATGCTGGCTTGCCAAGATTTGCTCAAGTATTGGTAATGATAATTTTCATTCCAGAACAAAACCCTACAGTTCTCAATTCCTATGGAAAATCTATTTGTTTTCCTTGAAATTGTACACATAAAATCAACCAATAGRTACTAAAACAAAGCAAGAGATCAAATCCCTTTTTTTATCCCTTTGCCACCACTTTCCTAGAAAATCAAAAGAGAATCTTMAACTCCACACTAACCCAATTAGTTGAAAAGCATTTAAAAAAAACCCACTTCTCTGCCAGCAAAGATCAATTTTTAACTGGTTTTGACTTCTAAATCTTATGGAAGCAGAAGGCTAAAATTAGTATTAGACTCAAGAATGTGTGTGTCACGTTCCTTTGTTACCAAAACTCTGCAATCCTACAGCCAGCCAGGTTACCCTCACGACAATATGGTTTCCTTGGGGGAGTCAAGACCAACAGATACAGTAACAGCTACATTCCACATTGAAACAACTATTCCTCCCAATCCCTGTCTAGCTGCAGAAAGGACTACTGCCTTCGGAAGATTTTCCTATAAAGGAATAATGTGTTCTAATATACAGGWAAAATATTCTAAAATTGTGATTACAGTGGCAGAACCGTGTCAGATTCCAGATCACTGAGCTTGTCCAAGTAGTCTGCGCTTTTCACATCCCCTCTTTACTCTGCACAGTAACACCTAAACCTACTTTCTGTGGAATAACAKTCCTGATTCAGCACAATTACATCTCACATACGTAAAGAATAACACTCTTGATGCAAGTAGATTTTTACAAGATACTTCATTTTTTTCAAAACTGATTAGGTCCACTGCATCCAAAAGAGTTTGCCTCACACAATTACCACAGCACAGCATGCTTCTCAAATCACCCCTCAAATCACAAATATTTTCTGAAAAAGGAGGTTTGGACCTAGTCCTRTGAAGCCAGCCTAATTTGTTTAATCAGAAATAGCACTGTAAATATGCTTTCTGATTTGCCACAGAACTGTTTCTAATAATTTGAGAGCTAAGAACAGAACCATGCACATACTTAAATGCAATTTGAGCTTCGCTCCAACTGCTGCCAAAAACAAAGTTAATGTATCTGAATCCAGCTCATATTAGYAGCAGCACAGAGGGAACTAACAAGTTTCATTAGTTATGTATAGCCCAGATTGTTGTGAATAACACCCTCCCTAGATATCTGCTGAAGATTTGATCTCTGGGCCTAGGAGAGAACTCCGAGGTTAGAGCAGCAAGCATTACACTTCTGAATCACAAGATATTTCAAGTGTTCAGGTTTTACAGATGCTTTCCTATAACCTGTGTGCAAACTGAGAAATGCACCTGGTAAATGTACTGAGGCTCTCTTGACAAGGGGATGGGTAGAAATGGCCTGGACCTTAATGATATTTGCTATGGTCACAAAACAGTACAAAGTCTGATGTAAAAGTGAGAATCTTGCATTCATTAAGATGCAATCCTCATTCCTTGATTATTACATGGTGAGAGATGGTCCCATCCCAATAATTGATCAGATAACTTGGATCATTTAGCAAAATGCTCCACATTTATGCCTATGGATCTCCAGCTCATGCAGGTCTTTTCTAGCTCAGAGTATAGCCATATATAGTGATAGTAACCCTGGAGTTCTTCTCATCCACAGCACAGGTGTCCCAGGCTCACTACATGGCCARCTGGCATTTTCAGTGGGCTGTCTGAAGACAATTTGGTGCTGTGAGACAGGAGGATGTGCTGGCTCAAGTGGTACAATATGAGAACTGGACATAAAGAGAGAAAAATACTCAGCTTTCTTTCCTACACAGGCAGTGCTAGATAATTATTCAGAATGAAGATAATGGGCCAGTGACACAGCAGTAATTTCTGCCTGTGATCAAGACTCTGTCCTGAAAATAATCATCATTGCTCTCCAGCAACAGGGGAAGTGCTTGTTTAATTAATGTAAAAACAGTAACTTATCACAATCAATAAGCTTTTTCTACAAGTGAAAGAGATAAATGTGACTCCATGCCTACAGCCAATTCTACTGTTCTTACTACATTTTTTGCATGTTTCCACTTGGCTTCATAGAGGGGAAAAAATCCCACCATATTACCAGACCTTCTTTCTATCCCACGTAGATGTGCCACAATTAAGTGTCCTGAGTTTGTTCAGGGTAGAATTAGGGTTTTCTTAGTAGCTGGTGCAATGTCTGTAAAGACAAAATTGCTTTTTCCCTGTGAAGTTTTTATGCAAGCAGTTTAGAGTAAAATATTTCTGCACAGATGTCTGTTAATCATTTGGTTAAGTTCCCAGCTGGTGCAAAGTAGAAGGGCACCAAACAAGCAAGCTGCAGACACTGCTCATCTGCCACTTGGTGTACCAAGTGAAACTCTAAAATCCAAGAATTTTACTGAGAAGTTCTAAACTTCAACAGGAGGGGGGTTTCTCTTCTAAATTTACAAGAGTGCACATTCAACAAAGCAGCAGCAAATATAGTTTAGGAGATACAGTGAATAAGAGTTCTGACAGATTGACTAGCTGTTCACTCCTGCAAGCACAGACTCTGCTTTGGTACTGATCCAGACAGGAAGAGACCAGGATGGATTGACTTTGACAAATGTAAGCTATTCAACATATGCTGGCAGGAAATGTTTACATCAGTCAACCACAATTCTGCCAGGACTGCTAAACATCTTGTCAGTCTACACCGTGAATGTACTTAACACAAGGCAAAATAGAATACTGAGGAACAAATTTGAATAGATGGCTCTAATTGGAACTAACAGTATTTTCAAAATCTAGACAACAAATGTTCAGGCAGTTGATGTTCCCTCACCACACACACCTTCCTGTCTGTACCACCATCCTCTCTTGCAGTGAGTCAGTAATGTGGATGTCAGCCTCTAAGCAAATCGTTCTAAATAAAAGTGACCCAAGYTTTTCTACCTTAAAAAACTATTCAGCCAGTTACATTTAGCCTATTAGCCTCACACAGCAGGACAGACAGAAGGCCTCAACCTAGATCTCGCCTAGCCTGCAGGGATGATTGTGCTACGAGAATGCTTCCATTGTCCAGTGCAAATACACAACATTAGTTGGGAGCACTGTGACCCCTCTGCCAAGGGTGCTCTGCCTGAGGGGTGCAAAGCTATTCCCATTGCCACTTGATCTACCACTTGATCACTGTTTTTCATAAGCTCAGAGAAGGGGAGTAACAGCTGGGGAAATATCCACCACCTTGTCTTTGTCTCAGGAGTAACCACATGTCAATGCCAGGCTGCAGGAACCATCTTACCTTTGTCTCATCAGCCATGCAGAACTGGGTTGGGGTGCTGAGCACTTTCTTGTGTGCAAATCGCCCTCTATTTTCTATATTTTCATTATTATTATTATTATTATGTTGTTGTTGTTGTTGTTGTTGTTGTTGTTGTTGTTGTTTTCTATGTCTTTGCTGTTTGTTTTCAATAAATTATTATCTCAACCCACAGCCTCTGCCTTTGTCCCCCTCTCACCAGAGGGGTGGGGATAAAAGGGAGCAGTTTTTTCAGTGTTCAATTCCCAGCTGATTTTAAACCTCCACACTGACCAAAGCAGATTCCAGRCATATGGAGCTGTAATCTCCCAAACAGGACAGGATGCAAAATGCTGACATACCATTTCAGCATCAGGTCTCTGCCATCATCAGCAAGTGACCTAAGGCCTCTGTCCCACACAATTGAATGAACTGACTACAGGTGCTGTCTTTAAATAGGAAGTACTTGAGGTTAATGGCTGGCTGTATTTGCTGACAGCATTTTCAAAAAAAACATGCATAATGCATGATAAGCAGTGTTCAGAGGAAGACAAAAATAGCTCTGTATCAAAGAGGCTGGTTCCTTATTTGCCTCCAAGGGCAAAGGAACATGCTGGTCTTGCATGTAAGCAAATCACTTTTTCTTCTGAAAAGATGTTTCATCAATTCTCCTACAGATAAACATCTGCCAACATCAATATTCACTGCACAACAAGAAAACCTCCTTAACCATAAGGTAYAATATAACTTACTTCCTATTAAAGGTCTGTCTTTAAAAGAATAATATATTTCCTGGGCAGGTGTGACTATTTGCTGAGACTCCAAAAGATCTTAAATACTGACATCCAGCTGTTCTACATTTGATGAAGTGTATGTGACAAGGTGATGCCACCATGTGATATGAGTAAGGAAAGTCATCACAGTTCTGGCCAGTTATATGACAGAAAATTCAAGAAATATAGCAAGCAAGATCAACACTCTGAACACCATCTCTTAGGGAAGAATGCTTAAAAGCAGGATCTGAAGGTGTTCTGGAAATTAAGACAAACAGTAGTCAGAATCTGACCAGAAAACAAATCTAAAGCAGACAAGGACAGAGCCAGCTTYTGGAGTCTTCAGGGAAATGGCTCATTATGTCAAAAATATAAAGACATGATCGGTGTGGCAAGTCTGATAACTAACTACATATAGTACTAGGCCAGTGCCACCAGGAAGTGATGAAGACATAAAAATCCACAGAGCAATAAATCTGAGCTACAATCATTTGAAAATGAGCCTCAAATACCTTGCTTTCTGCATCCGATTGTCTTAACCAGCCAGATATTTAGATGAATTTAAACCTCGAACTGAAGCCTGATGCTATCGTGAGTCAGATCCCTTCTTCAAAAGCCAGCTTATAATGACAAGCTGTACAAGGTTAGGTACCCAACTAGGTACTGCTTCTGAGAGTGACCAGYTTCCAGGTCTTGGGATTCTGTTGGTCTGAGTATGTCACTTAAGAAAGGCAGTGATTTTTATTAGGGCTAAGTAGAACCACTACTCATGACTTCACGTTCCAATAACAGCACCCAAGACAAGACTTTACCAGCCTTGAATTAACTCTGGTTATTTATTCCGTTTGCACAGAACATATCACTATGAAAGCACGTGTTTCTCCAGCATTACAACATTTCTCAAAAGCTCTTTGGGGGCTACCCCAGAAACTTTACAGCAAGGCAGCTGATAAATGACAAGAACTTGGGTAACTATAGGGAAGCCCCCCAAAAAAAATCCTTCCTTGAATGACTCAGCTGCCTCACAGATGAAAGGAAAAAGCTCATGATATGACTWGCAAGATGTCCCAAGTAAAGGTGTTAGCACAACCACAGCTGCAAATTCTAATGGTAAGGCATAAAAGGAAAGAGGATCAGCTGTGTTCTGGTTGCTTTTGTACAGGCTTTTACCAGATATGTAGCTCTACAGGTGACACTCCCCACCCTACCACCTACTCCAAATGATGACATAACACTATAAACCTTTATTTAGTAATTCTGCATTATGTCAGATATCTTGGCTAAAACAACTTTGGAAAAAAAGGCCATCTCTGCCAAAGGAAGAAAACAAAGTTCATCAGGATTTTTTGAGGGAGTAGGACAGCAGTGGACAAGGGTAAAAGCAAATTCCACTTCTCAAAGGGTGRTGTCAAGATACCTCAAAGGCTCTTAAAGCAGTATAACTGTTGCAAATAAAAGGCATCAGCCTTCAAGCACTAATAACCCACTAAAAGACAAACAACAAAGTAGGAAGGAAAGCAGTTTTTCATGATAAAAGAAGTTCACTAGTGTGGTCCCAGATGGACCTGTGCTGGAACATACATTATTCAAAGTATTCAGAAGTGATCYGAAAAATGCTGCGAGGAATAAAGARCARCTGAGAATAGAGTGTAATAYTTTTTGTATAAATTCATGGARCAAATCTTATCTTGRGCCTTTCCAGCTCTSCTTATTTCAAAATGAGTRTAATGGWACTAAGCCAGAACAGGAAAGGCAACAAGAATGAAAGATATGTATCAATTATTGTATGAGAATAGATTATAGACTAGAAACATATCATCTAGAGAGAAAAGGATATGAGGATTTTACACCATCAACAGCTTCAACAAGGCACAAGTAGTTTTTTCTTCTAATTTTACTGTATACATTTTATCTATTATCACAGAAGGCTTAAAAATTCAGAAAGTGCTTTTTGATACTATTTATAACGTCACTAAAATATATTGTCATAAAAGGCTTTGAATATCAAAGACTTACTTTTTTTTCTCTTTTACAACTGCCTAAATACCATCTCTGCATGTTCAGTGCTACCAAGCAGCTTAAAGAAGCTAGTTTTGTACCATGCTCCTATACAGCTTAGTCTAAATCACCAAAATTAGTTAACATCTATAAATTTATATCTCTGGAAGCTTTTTAGTTCCTACATTAAATCTAAACCCTCCCTCAAGAGATCAGCACAAATGCACCAGAACCTTACAGCTCTGAATTTCCCTAAGAAGTGGTTATGGATGGCTGCTTGCAAAGTCACCTTGGCTCTGACTTTGACACAACACACAACTTTCCAAGGCTCACTGAGCAGAAGAGAGGCCTATATCTAACACTTGTTTCTCCCTTTTCCCCCCAGAATTTAACACCACTTCAGGCTCCTGCTGCCAGTTACATGAGAGATTACATGAGGAGACACAGGTGATTACTACAGAAAAGAATGTAATCACCCTCGCCACAGGTGATTAACATTAAAAAAATCTATTTACCCTCACCACAACTTCACCTAAAAATCCTCCAGGAATGCTACACTGTTCCAAAATATACTTGCTTCTGCTGCTGCAAATATTAATAATCTAGGAAYCAAAAAGTATTTTCATTACTTCTTTCATGGAGCATGATAGAGGTATGATAAATGCAACAGGAGGRATAGTGCTTTTATCTCTTTTTGCTAAGCAGGATACAGTAACTCTATTCAGCCTAATAGAAAACTGGGATTGGTGCAGATGAGCCTCTTATCTCAAGAGCTTTTCTCCAGAAGGGAGATAGTCCAAGCAGAAAAGTCTCCTCTATTCTGTTCTCCAAGACAGGAAGGAGGTAAAAAAGTCTGTTCCTAGGTCAACAACAAGCTACTTGAATACCACCACTTACCTCTTGAACGAGAAACATGAAACAGTTATGATTTCTTTTATTTCTTTCACYACCCAAGTGGTTTGACACAAATATSTAGAAATATTTCAGTCCACCTGGGGACCACTTCTCTGCTTGACTCTTTATTGTTCATCTTATGTCAATATTTCCTCTTTCTTCAGCAGTAAMTCCACTCGTCTTGGTGCAATGTAGAATGTGGTGTAACATGCACAGTTCAATACGCTTTTCAGCCCAATGAGTGTCAAGAAGACTATAAATTTGACATGCTACCTTCAGAACACCACCAGTCAGCCTTTAAGCCAGGCCCACTAACACAACTGTAACACAACTGTAACACAACTGTAACACAACTGTAACACAACTGTAAATTCTGTTAGCAAATGTACTTTCTATAGTGGGTCAAAGTCACTTGTCTAGAACTTGTCATCCTTGTCAATGCCATTTTTTCAAGCTGCTTTTCTCCAAGTTTTATTTTTTATATACACACACACTGCAGTCATTCAACCAACTTCAAACAAGCTCTGAGGGGTATTTGTGCAGACTCCCAAGATGGATCCTTTGCCTCACTTCCAATGTCCTCTGTATTACAAGCCCTACACAGTCAGAGAAAGCTGTTCCCATACTTTGTCACTAAATTACAGTAGGATGAACATGCCACCTGAGCCTAAGAGTGCACGTACAAGCTTCTCTTACACAAAATCCCTCAGATGTGAAATCTAAAGCATTATGACACAGAAAATAAGGACTGCAAGCTGGTTGAGCCTGGTGAGTACAACCGCATCAAATTTGACACTTGTCGTTGCAAGACACATCAAACCACACCAATAAGAGTAACCTTTCTCCTCCAGCTGACACAAAGCACGTGAGCTGTGAGCTCTTTTACCCAAAGGTGTCCTGACCAAAGGAATTCAGCACACATTTGGTCATGGGGGAGTGACTGCTGTAAACAGTGATCTTCTGATTTAGTCTAGATTTAGACAGACTGTCTCCTGTGAAGTTATGGGCTACATGAGCACTCCAAACAGTCTGTTATCAACTGTAATGCAAAAGGTACATCACACCTTCCCTCCCTGAACAGTCAGATGAAAGCATCACTGCCTACACCTAAGGCAGTGTTGGTATTCTCTGCAGCAGCTCTCACAATTGTATATATCACAAAATAAAACTTCAGGAAAAGCCTTTTTTCATCTGAATAAAGGTATTTTTCCTTGAAATAAATAAAAGAAAATCAGGAATGATGAAAGAGAAATTCAACTACATTCTATASTATAAAAGCAAACTGCCCATGCAGTTAACAGTGTTGTACCAACATTTAACTGCATAGGATATTGAACGGCATGGTCACCTCTAGGGCTCAGAGTTGGGCTGCCAGCAAATCTAGCTGTAAGCCTGCCTTTATATCATTATTTCATTGAATGAAATATGCTCATTGCCTGTCCAACCATCCATTCAGCAGCCCATCAGATATGGATCTGTTTGCTCTTCCTGTGGCTACCAACTCTAGGAAGCAACTAGGCTCTGCTTCTGCAAACCCAGGTCTTTGATTTAACCACTTTCCCAGTTTTCTCATTGTGATTTATGGTATTTGTAAAACACAAAATAAATTTTGGTATTTTTGCTTCATAYATCAATATCAGAAAAGCCTGTAGCCCCAGCACAACAGCAGAATCTTTCTAATTGCATTGAAAATCTACTCAAGTAGCAAACATAGCATTTAGCTAGTTTGGAAATGTGTCTTCTCCTTTGCCTAAATTTGTCCCTCAAGCATGCTTCAGCCTGGACAGAGTCCTCTCACAGCTCCCCTTTAATCCAGGTATCACGGAGCTTGCTCTATAGGGGAGCACAAGCTCTTTWACCAAATTTTCAACAGAAAGTTTCTAATCCACCAGTCACTCTTCCCTCCTGTCCTAGTCAGTACTTCGTATGTCTGACACTTAGGAAGATGATTCTTTCCTCTGTAAATACCATTCTGTGGCTTCTAAAGAGACACAATGAGCACTGCAGAAACTTACCACAAAGACCAGTTAGTGCTGGTTCCTACATCCTGCCACCAGCTTAGCACACTTAGCTCCTGACATCTGGTCTGATTCMTTGGCTGTTCTCTAAAACACCTCCATTTCAGCAACTGTTGGTTTCTTATTTCATCATGAAAATGTTCACCTGCAGCTCCAGTGACYCAACATGTCTCTGCCTGTGTCCCCACAGCCCCACTCACACAGTCAGACCAGGTTTCCTCATCGGTTCCACTTCAGGTTTCCCATGGCAGAGTCTCAGATGTCTCGTTCTGTAAAGCCATCGATTC